>NC_062572.1:61073878-61376570 GCF_022837055.1 Prionailurus viverrinus | reverse complement strand
TGCATGCCCAGTCCTTGGTAAACCAAGCCAACTCAGAGAAAACTGTAAAACTGAACGTATTTCTCTGCAGTAACTTCAGCTTTATATATGGATTTTCCGAACACATGTGGGCACACACACACACTCACACACACGTTTATCTCTGTCTGTACTGCATTTTAGATGAAGTTTTCTTTGCTGGCTGTTCACCTGTCTTTCTCAATGTAATCTCAGAATAAAAGTGATAATGGATAATGGGTTCAAAACATATACTTTCTTACATGGAAATATATGCACGGCAAACATTGCCACAAATGTGAAGCTTTTTTGTCCCCAAGTAGCTTAAGCTGGGATCTATCAGTGAGTAGATGATGTGTATGTGTACACGTATGTGTCTAAGTGTTGCTTTTAAAAAACGTCTAATAAATATATTGTTTACAAAGCAATGACTTGTTGCGTTTCTTGAAAGATGTAGGTTTGTTCCTCTAGGCAATCCTCTAAAAGGCGGGGTGAGGCGAACGTTTCTTCCTGATGAAATATGCTGCACTGAACAAATCCAAGAAACTTCAGAGAAGATTATATACTCCTGACAGCCCAAATGTGATAAGTATATCAAGATTTAGTGTCCCTTTATTAGTTTCTCTTACAGGAGAACACCACAGCTGCCAAATCTGAATCATTACCCTCATTTTTCCTGATATAATCAGTATGAAAATGGTGACTATCTGGATATTGCCTCAATGTGAGCTTTTCTAACTAAATAAGGTGAGATCAACCTTATTGTATCACTCACTGATTAGAGCTCTGATTAATGCTTCTTCTTTTATTTCTATTCCCCAGGTTGAGATAATGCATATGCTCGTGAATTACTGGGCCTGGCACCTGTTTCTGAATCAGGTCCTTTCTAATATGTTTGCTGAGAGTTTGGAGAACCCATAAGCTTCTGGGAAAGTTTAATTACTGCCAGACTTGCCCTTTCCTCTCTCTTTTGTTTTCCATAACTTCAGACTAAAAATAATGCCCCAAAACTGCATAGTGTGTTTATTTCATTACAATGAACAATGTCCTGGTCCAAAACAGCACTGGGCCAGCAGCTCTAAATACAGATACTTTACATTTTCTCCTGAAATGCTTTTGAAGAAAGAAGACAGAAAAGCATTAAAAACTCACCACCCCCCAAAATTCAACTGACAGAAAATCTTTTGCTATTATCAGAAAAGATTTGGCATTAAGTATAAAGACAATTGAGCTGGGTTGAGAAAATAATCGGTGGCTCTCCTGTTGTTCACTTCCTTAAGTGGAGCAGTCTGTTCCCTTGGAAATAAAATGGGAAGAAAGAATTTCTCCCCCAAATCCAGTAAACATAACAGTAAGGGAACAAAGCAGCTTCTATTCACTTCAAGTGCATTGCTTTTTTCAATGGGCAGATTTAAATGTCCACTCCCCATGCCATAATATCGCTTTTTTCTTTTGCCCATTTTATTTTTTAATAGTTTTTAAAAATTTTATTTATTTATTTATTTATTTATTTATTTATTCATTCATTCATTCATTCATTCATTTATTTAGAGAGAACGCAGGGGGTGGAGGGGCAGAGAGAAAGAATGCCAAGCAGACTCTGTGTGCTGTTAGCATGGAGACCCATATGGGGCTCAATCCCACCAACAGTCAGACTGTGACCTGAGCCGAATCCAAGAGTCAGATGATTAACTGACTGAGCCATCCAGGATATGGTGCCCATTTTAATACTGTGCTTATTAAAAAAAAAAAAAAAGTAGGAGGTAGGATAGAAAAGGCAGGATGAGTGGGAAAGAAGCCATGGAAGATATACTCTCCACAAATAAGACGCTGAAAGTTTTTGTCTAAGTCAAACATCTTATGACAGAATGTGGCATATATCCAACTTCCACTAAAGAAAGACAAGAGACAGAATTTATTATTTTATATCAAGGGTCAGCAAACTATGGCCTATGGCCACTGTCTATTTTTGTAAATAAAGTTTTACAGGAACAGTCACAATCATCCCTTTATGTACTGACTGTTAGTGTTTTCACACTACAACAGCTGAACTGAATAACTGAGACAGAGACTATCTGGCCCTCAACACTTAAAATATTTACAACCTGGTCACTTACCAAAAAAAAAAAAAGTGTACCTTATATAATTAAACTATCCAGAGATGGTTCAAGATTCAGGGATGTTTGCTGCTTAGGATCTCTCTTTCTGTCTCTGTCTCTGGCCCACTTCCCTCTCTCAGAACTCTATTTCAGCATGTTAGGTTCATTCCCATGCAGGCTTTGTTTCAGTGGTTACAAAGAATATCATTGGTAGTTTCAAATTCATGCTATCATATTAGAAACATTTGAGAAGCAAAATATTTTTCAAGTAAGTGGAGCACAAACCTGTGGAGGCTTCTCGCCCAACATGGCTAATGCTCTCCTCATTGAAGCTATTCACTGAAGACAATGTGATTCGGCAGGCCTGTGTCGCAGATTCTCTGGGAAGCACATAGCACAATGAGGCTAACTCAAACCCCCTGTAATGAGCATGGCCGTTACTGATTTGTGGATGACTGGGAGATTAAGGACAAGGGGGGCAGATATAAAACATGTTCACTTCAGTGCCAATGAAGAGGAAAGGAAGAATTCTGGGAGCCAGCATAATTAGGTTTGTAGTTTTTGCTTGCTATACAAAGGGCTAAAACACTAGGCCATGTGTGTAAGTCCCTCAAACCATCAGATACTCTAATTGAATGGACATTTGATATCAACAATCGGACCTGCTATGACTCTAAGAGAAAGTTTAAACCAGAATAAAACAGACAATGTGAGATTAAAAAGAAAAAAAAATAGTTGTTCATACATTCTATATATTGATAGATACACAAATATGCATTTTTTCTAATTTCACATACTTATTCAAAAAATATTGAGTACTAATCATGATTGTGGCATGCTCTGTTTTTAGTATTGGGTATAAGAAGGTAAGAAGACACTAAGAAACAAATTACTAGATTATAGATAAATCCCTAGAGAACTGATCATGACTTATACATCTTTAATGTTTCCTTTAAACTCTCTGTTAAGGAGAAACATATCCATTCTGAAATCTCAAAATAAAAGCATATCTCTTATTTATTAAAATTATCAAAGAAAATTTTGAAGATCTTTACATTTTCATAACAGCACATAGTATGCTTTGTTAAGACATTAAACAGAGAAAAAAAAACCTCATGGACAGAATGGATTAAGGCATGGTAATCTGATATGGGAAGAAAATGGGATGTATGCACAGATGATAAATAGTAATGAGAAAGGAGACAACTGACAAGAAAGTTTAATATTCTGCTTAAGAGAATGAGCTTTGGGGTTTAATGAACCTCATGTCATTTCCAAGCTTTTGTGTAATTTAAATTCATAAAGCTTCAGTAAATTAATATGTAAATAATATCTACTTTATCATTTTTAATGGCTAATAATTTAATTTTAAAAATACAAAAACATATAGAAAGAATGTAAAAACTGACCAAATACTACAAAAAAGAGTAATAGATCATAAACAAACAAAATATTTAGGAACATAATCACAAATAAGATCAAATAGACTAATTATCAAAATAAATGCCAATTAACTAATATCTACTTTATAAAATCTTTGTAAAATCTAAATTATAAAAATACCAAATCTGAAATTGGAGGAAAAATTAAGACTAAGAAGAAACATTTTTAAAGAGGTGACAGAATGAATGATAAAAAATTAAATGAATAACATTCATTGGGCAGTATTGAAGAAGATTGTAAGAATACAGTACAGATATTCTTTTTTAGGCTAAGTAAAATTAAAGCAAGTTCCCTCAAAGAGCAATAAAAAGAAGTCTATTCACAATATGTAGAGCTTTCATACAGAAGAGTCACACAGTTATCCATAACAATTCAACTATATTATCAAATATAACTTATATTATCAACATATATATTTACATAGATGTGTGTGTGTATATGTGTGTGTGTGTATGTATATATGTTTAACTGCCTAAAATAGAAGGAGATACTGAGAAACACATTCTTTATAAAGCCTGCAACATATATCTATCAGTGTTAGACACACAAAGTAAATGCAACAAATATTCAGTGTAGAAGTAATTTAATATAGCAATTAAAAAAGAGTGAAAAGATTTCTAGACATGAGGTAGTAAAAAGTAACAGCCTTGACTGTCACAAGTGGAGAACTGGACAAAATGTACGGAATATATATTTTTTTATGTGTTGGACAACAGGCAACATAGCACTGAGATCATGGGTAGAGGAAAACAAATGAGGTGAGCTCAACAGTCACCTCAGTTTTCTTTGTGGAGGAAATTTCCAAACCATGGGGGAATCCACAACACGTTCAAAAGGAGGAAGGACTCATGCTGAATCTAGTGATTCTTCTGAGTTGAGGAGACGGAGACTGGAGTTCAGGGAGGAGAAGGCAGTTCGAAGTTGTGGAGAGGAAATACAAAAAGGATGAACTACTCAGAGAAAGCCTTTCAAAAATCACCAGGAGGTCCCCTTGAGACTTTGCTAAGTACAAGCACATGGATAAATAGGGTAAAACTCCACAAAGTTGGTCAAAAATGTTCAGGGTTAATACGCTTGGTAGAAGAATGAATGTTTTCCATTTAAGACTGAAGGAGGCCAAGAAATTCTGACAGAATTTCTAATCAGCATTGTATTTGAGTCATATTCAGAGAAATAAAACAAAAATAAACTCTGTGTGTGTATGTATGTATGTATGTATATATGTATGTATACATATATACACACATATATACATACATACATATATATAAATAAATCAAAATAAGGGAGATTATTTTGTAACAGAAAATATTGACACAACTAAAGGTATAGGAGGCATATTCCTATTACAATTTTGGTTTTTGATACTTAGTACCTAGGGTCAGTAATTGATAATACAAATACTCAATAAAGTTATAGAATATTTGAACAGCAATATTAAAAAAAAACTTACCCAAGTGACACTTAGGCAAAACTAACAATGCAAATACACAACCTCTTTAAGTGTAGAAAAAAAGAGTAACTGATATAGACCATATACTGAGCCATGAAAGAAATCTCAACAAATTTGAGAATAATGAAATCATATTCAGAATGGTTTATGCTAATATATATTCAAAAATATAGGGTGCCTGAGTGGCTCAGTAGGTTATCTGACTTTGGCTCAGGTCACGATCTCGTGGTTCATGGGTTCAGAGCCCCCGTGTTGGGCTCTGTGTTAACAGCTGGGAGCCTGGAGCCTGCTTCGGACTTTGTGTCTCCATCTCTCTGCCCCTTCCCTGCTCATGCTCTGTCTGCGTCTCTCTCAAAAATAAATAAACATTAGAAAACATAGTAGCAAAAACTATGGGTCAGAGAAGACATTACAATGAAAATTTAAAACCTTAGTTCAATATGAATAATTATAAAACAACATACTATCATTTGAGGGATGCAGCTAAAGCAGTTATTAGAAATTTATATTTTAAAATGCTTTCATTAGAACAGAAGGAGGTTCTACAATTAATGATCTAAGCTTCCAACCTGAAAAACTAGAAAATTCTGCACAAATAAACTAAGTAGAAGATAAATAATAAAATTAAGAGAAAAAAATCAGTGTAACAAAAAATGGAAAGATAATAAGAAAAATCAACAAAAGCCAAATAATTTTTATATATGTTAAGAAAAGTGATAAAACCAGGAAGACTTGATACAGAATGGAAGAGAGAAAATTAAAAGTTCCAAGATTAGAAATGAAGTGAGAACATTACTAAAAATTTTGTAAGTATTATAAGGAAATTATATCTAACACCAATAAATCACATGGATACAATTAATCTCAACAAAAGATTTACAAAGTAATCCACATCTTTATTTGTCCAAACTTTGTTAATTTTTGACAAGGTATCAAGGCAAGTACCTGGAGGGGATAAAAAAAAGTTTCAACACAAGATGCTGGAAAAACTGAATATCTGTATGAGGAGGAAAAAAGAAAAGAAAAGAAAACAAAACAAAAAACCCTCAACTTTCTACCTGATATTACACGCAAATAAAAGCTAAAGTGTAAGAAGCAAAGTATAGGAAAATACTATGCAACCCTGTGATAAACAGATTTTTTTACGTAACACAAAAATGACTAATAACAAAAGAAAAATAATAATACACTATACTATATTATAATTGAATACATCTGCTATTCCAAATAAATCATTAAAAAAACTGTAAGCCATATTGATAAACAATATTTTCCTAAATATATCTGATGGAGTGTATCAGAATATATTGGTAACTTCTACAGATCAATAAAAGACAAGAATCTAGAAATGCAAACTACTTGTGAACTTCACAAAATAAGACAAAAGAATCACCAACAAGCACATTTAAAAAATATTGCCATTGCTAGATATCAGAAAATACCAAATTCAAACTATGTGATACGACTTCACATCCACTAGGATTTATAAATACTGATATCTCATTACCAGATACTCTTGAGGAAACATAAGAACTAAAATCTCATAATCTTTCAGTGCAAATTATGAATGCAGCAACTACTTTGAAAATCAGGTACTTTTTATAAAGTTAAAAGCAGAACTGGTTTGTAATGCAACAATTCTGCTCTTAGGCAGCTACCCAAGAAAAATGAAAACTTAGATCCTGAAAGGTATTGCATTTAGTTGCAGTTCAGAAGTGAAAGAAAGAAAAAGAAAGAAAGAAAGAAAGAAAGAAAGAAAGAAAGAAAGAAAGAAAGAAAGAAAAAGAAAGAAAGAAAGAAGAAAAGAAAAGAGAAGAGAAAAAAGAAAAGAAAGAACGGACGAACTGCAGCTAAATGCAACCAAATGTAGGAATGTCAAATTTTATGTTTAGGTAACAAAGCCAGGGACAAAAAAGTACTCAGTTATATAAAGTCTTAGAACAATTAGGGCGCCTGGGTGGCTCAGTTGGTTAAGCATCCGACTTGAGCTCAGGTCAAGATCTTGCAGTTGGTGGGTTCGACCCTGCGTGGGGCTCTGTGCTGACAACTCAGAGCCTGGAGCCTACTTCAGATTCTGTGTCTCCCTGTCTCTGTCTGCCCCTCCCCAACTCCTGCTCTATCTCCCTCTCTTAAAATTAAATAAACATTAAATTTAAAAAAAAATAAAGTCTTAGAATCGATAAAATTCTATGCTGATATAAATGAGCATAGTGTTTGGGAGATGGGAACTGCCTGAAAAATGTTCAAGTGTTCCAGCTGGGTTGATGGAAATTTCCATATTTTCATCATGGTTGGCTGAGTTGGTGGTTACACTTGTTTATGTATTTGTCAAAATTCATCAAACAGCATGCTTAAAATGTATTCATTTTATTTTTTTAAGTTTATTTATTTTGAGAGAGAGAGCACGTGCACACATATAAGCAGAGGAGGGGCAGAGAGAGAGGGAGTGAGAGAATCCCAAATAGGCTCCCCATTGCCAGCACAGAGCTCTATGCTGGCTTGAACTCACAACCTTGAGGTCATGACCTGAGCTGAAATCAAAAGTTGGACCCTTAACTGACTGAGCCACCCAGGCACCCCTGCATTCATTTTAAATTCTGTATAATTTGCAATAAATAATAAAACAAATAAGAAATGAACAAACAAAAAATAAACAAAGTCACAATTACTCCTGGGTGACTAGTCTTTTTCTACGAGAGGATTTGGGGTAAGTACATGTAAACTGCTTAGCTTAAAATTCCAGGCATATCTTTTCTAGTTATAATCTTGGCAGAGTTACTCAGCTTTTCTTCATCTAAATTTTCTTAACATCTCTAAAATGGGATTATTGCTTGATTAAAATACACTGAGCACACACAACAAAACTTGGAACATAGTCCAAAAATATGCATAATGAATATTACTAATTTTTAGATGTCAAGCAAAACTGAAAATAAACAGATCAAAATGCATAGGGTTTTGCCAAGGTACATTTATAGCTTCACATATTTTCATTGCTAAAAACAGAAATAGTACTGAAATATATCTTTTACAAGGCAGTTTGGAAAATAATAGTTACTTAAGGACAACCCAATATACAGGAAAAATAAAATAATGAATGAATGTGTCAAGTTAAAATAGAGACTATTTACATTAAATTTAAAGACCTCTTATTTAAAGTAAAATAAAAATACACAAAATTGTATTTTAATGAGAGACAAAAGAAAAATAATCTAAGGCATGGAGTTTAAGAAGGTTCTATAAAACTACATATATACGTATATACATATGTGTATATATGTATATGTATATATTCATGTATGTATAAAAGTTATAATGCACTTGCTAAAAATTTGATAAGCTTTTTTAAATACACGAACTTCTGGGGAAAAATAAATATAAATTACCATAGTAATAGAAAAACTGAATAGCAAATAATTTCCACAAGATATAATTTGAGAAGATAAGAAAATCTCAAAACTCTCCAAATAATCTTTTTAATTTTTTTAAGTTTATTTTCGAGAGAGAGAGTGAGAGAGACAGAGAGAGGGGGTAGGGGCAGAGTGAGAGAGAGACAGAGAAAGAGAGAGAAAGAAGAGACAATCTCAAGCAGGTTTCCCACTGGCAGTGCGGAGCCTGACATGGGGCTCGAACTCACAAACCATGAGATCAAGACCTGAGCCAAAATCAAGTCGGATGCTTAACCAACTGAGACACCCAGGCAACTGTCTCCAAATAATTTTTCAAACTTGTATTACGCCACACATATAATGATCATTTATATATTCGAGTTTTTTATATGTATATGTGTATATTAAAAATCTTAGATAAAATATTTATTGAATAATTTTAATAATATGTCAGTTGAATCATTCTGAAGAAAGGATCCTTATCCCAGAGTTGTGATTTTATACCAGAAAATATATACTTTAATCATTGAAAATTCTGTAAGCATACTGCACAAAAAGGGTCCATAAGGAGAAATATGATACAATAAATTTCAAAAACATATTATTATTCTAAACAGTATTAAAATACCCATAAATAACTGAAAATAGATGTGTGCTTCACAATATATATATAATATTAAGTATATATATAATATTAAATATATATAATATTAAATATATATATATATATATATATAAGTTGTTACAGACTTAAAACTAACCATGTGATATGAGAGTTCTCATTAAATTTGTAATCACTATTTATTTATTGTAAAAAAGCTTTCAAGAAATTTTGGGCAATTCAATAAGACATAAAATATGATTAAAGGTAATAATGAAAATAGGGAAACAAATTATCACTGCAAATAATATTTCTAAGCTATATATGTAAAAAATAAAATACACTATACAGAAATAAGTATAAAATTAATAATATAATTTAGTGTCTCAAATAGTGGGCATGTCTATATATCATAAATAAACAGTTAAAACATTTAACAATGTAGTAAAACAAATGTCTTGCAAAAAACAATATAATTTGTATTGCAATTAAGTCAGTCTACCAAAATAAATGTATAATCACAATAATTATATTATTAATATGATTTATTTAGTTAGTTATTTCAGGCAATGGAACAGGAATGGCAGTGGTAAATACTGGGTTGATTTTGATGGCTTGATTTAAAACTTTTCTAAAAATAGATCCAAAAATAATTATTTTTAAAGACTAGTATAGTGTGAATATTTGGAATACCAAATAGGTCATAATTATTAAAATAAAATACAATGAGGATCAGGCTGGAAGATCCCTGAGCAGACTAAACCATTTAAGCTAAATAAGCAAAACTTATTCTAGTTTATTTCATGAACATGAGGGAAACTTGACTGAGTTATGGCTTGTAAGTGGTTCTGGTCATTGTAAATGAAATATAAGTCATCTTCCTAAAATGGTATAAGAAAACCATTTTAGGCAATCTCCTTCCATGTGGAAACCCCCCTGCAATAAGCAATCATTGCAAAGGTTAAACACTTCCTCATTGCCACTTTATAAGACATCCTGTGACATCATGCCTCTTAGCTTCTTAACTGTTTCAAGTATCCATGTTGTGAACAGTTTCTCTCCTGTTCAATAAAATATTCATATCAAGTAAAGCCCTCTAAATTTTCTTTTGACATAATAAACGAAATGACAGTAATTAAAAAAATCAATGTAGAATAAAATGGAGGGTTTTTTTTTCCTGAAACAGACGTGTGTATTTATGTGTGTGTAGCATAATTTACAATAAAGGCAATATTCCCTGTAACTGAGAAACAACTTAAAAATCAAGAAAGTGTTCAATTAAAAAGTCAAGTTAGAATTTTAGCTCATATTATATTAGAAAACAAATCTGTGGTAGATTAACAAGTTAAAAACATCACAAAATTATTTGAAAAGAAACACTTGAATTTTACAGGTAAAAACTGATTTTATAATAGACAACTGTTAAGGGCACATGGGTGCTTCAGTCATTTGAGCAGCAACTTTTGATTTCAGCTCAGGTCATGAGATCAAGCCTCACATCAGCCTGCTTAAGATTCTTTCTCCCCATCTGTCCGTCTCTCCCATTCATGCTCTCAAAAAAAAAAAAAAAATTTCAAATGTTACGAACAAAAAGATACATGTAGGAAAATATTAGTATGTTTTACCACCTCAAGTTTTTCTTTATTTTAAGATTTGACAAAATAATTAAAGCATTAGTGAAAAAATTTGAAAATATTTTAATATAATTGGGAAAAGGTTAATATCTTTCATAAGTTAAGAAGTTCAAGAATTAGTGAGAAAACTCGTAAGTTCACAAAGAAAAAATAATAAATTGTGTACATATTTCAGAAACAAAGGGAAATGTCTAATAAAATATGAAAACTGTCTGGCAACACCATTTTCATCCCCTTCCAATGGGAGAGTAAATATACTATTTCAGGGTATCTATTTGTCAAGATGAAGCAAGACACTTATAAATGATAATGTCCTTTAAACTAGTGATTCCTTATCAAGACTATATAAAAATCAAAATAACACACTAATGTACAAAATAGCACATTTTGTATTTATTAACAATAGAAAAGGGAAACAAATGATGAACAATATTGAAGTGGCTGAATAAATTGACAATTAAACCAGGGATTGCTGAACAGCCAATTAAAATCATATATGAGAACCTTTTATAAACAGAGAGCATGTTCACAATATATTATGGGAAATCAATATATGAAAATTTAAGTCGATTAGATTAAGATAATTGAAATTGTCAAGTTCTGGTAGATTTTGGTCTAAAAATGGTAATATATAAGATTCAATTTAATAATAGCATGATTTTCAGATCCATGCAAAAAGTCCAAAATATTTAGAGCTATTTAAAATATAATTATTAGGATATTTCTAGGATTTCAAATTGTTCAAAAATGCATTTATTATTTTATATCAGAAAAATAATTTAAAACATATACCCTGTTTAAAAAATGAACTCACTTGAAAAAAAAAAATGGGGCGCCTGGGTGGCGCAGTCGGTTAAGCGTCCGACTTCAGCCAGGTCACGATCTCGCGGTCCGTGAGTTCGAGCCCCGTGTCGGGCTCTGGGCTGATGGCTCAGAGCCTGGAGCCTGTTTCCGATTCTGTGTCTCCCTCTCTCTCTGCCCCTCCCCCGTTCATGCTCTGTCTCTCTCTGTCCCAAAAATAAATAAACGTTGAAAAAAAAAATGAACTCATTAACATTTGACATCTGTCCTCTCTCTCTCTCCCCCTCCCTCATACATACACAACACACACACACATGCATGCACAAACATATGCAGAAAATACAGAATCCATTGAATAACTCCTATGTGTTCTCAGCTAGGCTGGATTGTGTTTTAGGAAATTCAAAGAGGAACCTAAAAAAGAAGTTATGCATTTTAATAATTTGCTAGAAAAGATGAAACAAATATAGGCAAAACATTAGATTAATAATTTGAATTTTACATATTTTCATACCAAAATGAGATATGAAGAGATCATGATGGAGAGTTTTTTACTGAACTTCAGAGTTGAGTTTGTTGCGAAAAATAGGATTTGGTTAAGTAGAGATTATAAAGATGTCCTAACACAAGTACTTGGTTAGTTTCTGGGTGATGGGCATTGAGGAGGGCACCTGTTGGGATGAGCACTGGGGGTTGTATGGAAACCAATTTGACAATAAATTTCATATTAAAAAAAAAGAAACTAAGGAAGATAATTTGGATACCTAGATAAAACCCATTCTCTAGTTCACATGCTTTGCCAATGGAGGGTCAACAGAATCATTGTTTGCAGTGAAAGATGGCATGGTAATTGTGGGCCCTTCAATAAGGAACATAAAATGCAATCATGAAGCAGCCTCCAGAACCACTCAGCCAGGAAATGTTGAGATGTATTCTGCACCAGAAAATAGCAGCTGTCTTAAAAACAGTTTCTTATTGATTAGAGAGTAAGGCAGGCCATTTTTAAGGCTCACTCCCTGGAAACTTTACCATGTGTTTGTCACCATGAAACTGTGTGTAGTTTGTTCCAGAAAAATACATGTAACAATGGAAGAAATGGTAAGATTAAGAATTCAGACCCTTGCCTTATTTCTAGCCTCATAGCAATGATAAACCTATTACATAATACTCATCGGGTCTCCCTAAGTAAATTCCTGCCTGTGGCTGAAAAGTCCTATCTATATGCTGAGGAATCCAAAATCTATATGTCCATTCTCAAGAACTTCCTGGGTTACCAGGAACAGCATCTATTCAATATATCTTTAATGACCTCAAATATATGTATGGTACATATTCAAAAGAGAGCTCTAGACTTACACTATAAATGTGTACCCTGTACACGTCTTCCCTCATATTAGTAAATAGGCACTGTGTCATTGCTCAAGACAAATATCTAAACATTATCGTTCCCCCCACAACCAATCCATCAGGAGATTCTGTCAATTTTACCTCCAAAACATATTATAAATGAATCCACTTCTCTCAGTCTTTACCATTAACTTTCATATCAACCCATTTCCTAAAAGATTTCAGTTACCTGCTGCTGGTTTCTCCCTTTCTTGTGCCCAATATCCATTTAACATATACCATCCATACTTATCTTTTAAAGATGGAAATCAGATCATATGACCATTTTAAAGATTGCAATAGCTTCCCGTTGCACTTTATACAAAATCCAAACGACCAACTATTGGCTTAGAAAATCTTTTAAAAATCCTGACTTCTATCTCTAACACCTCAAGGACTTTATCCTCATTTCTACATTCTAGCATTGTCCATTTTATTGTGTTCTGCACATTTTGCAAGCTGTTTCCTACCTAGGATAGAGAGAATAATCTTCCCATATCTGCAAGGAATACATTCCAAGATTCCCAGTGGATGCCTGAAACTGTGGATAGGACTGAATCCTATATATGCTATATTTTTTTCCCTATACATACATACCTATGATAAAATTTAACTTATAAATTCTGCACAGTAAGAGACTAACAACAATTAAATAGAACAATTAAAACAATAATAGTATAATAAAAGTTATGTGAGTGTGCTTTCTCTTTCTCAAAATATCTTATTGTACCGTATGCACCCTTCTTGTGATAATAAAATGCCAATGTGATGAGATGAGGTGAGGTGAATGATGTAAGCACTCATGGTAGCATTAGGCTACTAGAGATCTTCTGACAATTCGTCAAGAGGATCGTCTGTTACCAGACAGCAATTGATCAAGAGTAACTAAAATCACATAAAGCAAAACTGTGGATAAGGAGGGACTATTGTATTATCAGGTTCACCAATATCTAGTTTTTTTCTGACTCTAGTCTTGTGCAGTTTCACTTCTGTGTCCTCCCTTTCAATTGAGTGGGATGTTTGATAAGACCTGGCCAATAAAATGTAATCAGGTGTGGCATGGCATTTCCAGGCTTCGCCAGTGGAAAGCCGTTATATGATTCTATAGTCTTTCTTTCCTTGCCTTTCCATCCATAAAAGCCTTGTGTTGTACATGGCACAGCCAAAATGCCCTGGGATCTCAGGCAGGTAAAGCCTAAGCTTGAGATCCTAACAGACTAGATGAAGCAGAAAACTTCCCAACCCCTGCTGAATAAGCACCATGAGAACTAATCTCTTATATGTTAAGTAATGGTAAAATTAGCCTTTCTTAACTAATAAATCACCTTAAAGGCATTGAATGAACTATTATCTTTGCCTAAAAACAAACAAACAAATAAAAACTCTTCTCACTTATTCCATACTTCACTTCTGGTCATTTATATTTTAGTTTAAATAACAATATCTCATCAGAAATACATACTCTGATGACACAATGGAATTTAGACCCATCTACCTGGCATTCTATATAATGTCACTCTTAAAACTTCTCTATATATCTCTGATACTTTTCTGGTTCATTTATTTATTTATTTTCTTACTCTATGTCTCCAATGAGTTCTAATAAAATGACCTCAAGTATTGTGTGGATGCTTTATCTCTAGGATTTTATTTGAGCCTGGGTCATAGAAAGTGATGAAAAATATCTGTCAAATTAGCAATTATTGTTTTTCTTATATTGTAATGAAGATTCTAGCTTTAGGATTTTATTTTTATGGTACCAAAGTAACAAAGTCAAAAGGTCAACAGTTACCTGCAGAATCAGTTCAACTAGTGTTTGAAAATCCTATAGAATTCTATCGAGGCTTTTGGAAGAGTTACTACAGCATTTTTCATGTGGATGACTTGAACTTTATTTTTCATAGAAGAAACGAATATTCTCCCAGAGGTGCTTACATAAGTAACACAGTATAATCATTTTGATATTTGAATAATAATATGAAAAACAGCTTCTTACAAGCCCCAGCAAGTGTCCCCATAAATAACGCCACATTATGCATGTAGCTTATGTGCATGATGCCTGAAGGTACCTTAAAGGGGTACTACAAAAAGCATGAAATTGTTGAAAGCTTTCTATTCCTGAAAGCATCCAAGGCAAACATCAGAGATAAAGATCACTTGAGCTATGTTTGTCTGCCTTATGGTGTTAATTAAACGCCAATATTTTTTTTCTCTTGAGAAGCTCAGAATTAGATTCATATTCTCCTCTGAGAAAGACAAGATCATAAAGTATGCCTGTCACATGGTATAAGGCCTCCCATCCTTATGTGAAATCCCCAGGAGGTATTTTTCATTTACATATTTCTGAACTATTATTTAAGGTTGTAATTTTTTTAAGTATTGTATATATTTTATCAGAGTGGTAAATCTTGCAATTTCTTAGAATTTAAAAGTAGTAAGTAGTAAGGATCAGATATCATTTAATGTCACTTGGTCTAATGATAAATCTTAATCTATATTTTTCATTGGCAATAAAACTATCTATTTACAGGGTATATACTATGTACATATAAAATGAGCTAGGTGCTATGAGTGGCAGAAAAGAAGTATAACACATAATCTCAATATAAAAGAAACTTTAAGACAATAAAATTAAATTTAATTGTATAATGTCATAGGGTTCCAATACAAACCAGCATATGTCCAATAATCCAGTAGGTATGCCTTTAATAATCATCAGGATTTAAAGGAATGAGAATGGAGATATGTGTTAAGGACTCTTAAGTGATAAGACAAGCATCCTAAGTACATAAACAACAAAGGTCAGTTTCCTATAAGGTGACTTTAGTAGTCTCCCCAAATAAGTTAAATATTGTATTGATGTTCCAACAGAATTATGTTAACTAGAAACTATTAAAATAATTCAGTTATCTGAACTTCTGTTTCGGGCCAAGATGAAGAAACAGTCACTAGATTATCCTGCCACCCAAGCCCCTTATAACCTCCCCTCCCCACCAAAAATACACACAAAATTTAGGCAAAAAACAGTTTTTATGACACTAGACATCAAGACATAGAAGACAGTGATTATTAAGAGATTAGAAGAAAAACAAAGTCAGACCTGTGATCACCCCAAATTATTTCCTCGAGAGAATTTCTAGGCTGCAGACCAGCAAAGAGGAATCCAGACAAAGCCAGACAGACACTCTGAGTGAAAGTCCAGGAAGACCAAAGCAGCTACAGTTTGCAGAATAGAGTACCTGAGAATTGAGTCTACCCAGAGAGAGAATCCCAACATCTTCAGATATATTCAGCATGATACAGAACAAATGTATACATGTGAGGCAATTATAGGAGTCCCAGGAAAGAATGAATGAAAAGAACTAGAAGAGGAAGTAACACTAACATAGAGCTGGGCATAGAACCTATTCTTACCAGCCTGACTAGAAAACTTCCTAATTCCTGTGATACTGGAATAATTCATGTTATGTCAAGTGATCAGAATTGTCTGGCCTCAGTAGTGGGAAGTAATTAACTATCAATTAAACACAGCTCTTGTCCCACTTAACATTTTAAAAGCAAGGCCTGAAATAACTAAACTGTGTACAAATAACTTAACTGTGTGCTAAAAGAAAGCTCTAAAATATAATAATTTAAAAATAGCCACCATCTAAAAAGGTAAAATTAATAGTAGCTTCCAATAAAAAATTACCGGGCATATAAGGAAATTGGAAATTATGACCCATGGTGAGAAGAAATACCAATCAAAATCCACCTGACTTAAAATTAGCACAAACATTGAAACAACTTATGTAATTGTATTGAATATGTTTAACAGTTAAGCAGAAATAGATAAAATATCTTTTTTAAAAAAGACACAAATCAGGCTACTAAAGATAAAAACTACAAAATAAATACATTGAGAGAGATTAATGGAAGATTAAATACTGTAGATAAAAAGATAATCAAACCTGAAGGCACTGCAATAGAAATTATCAAAAATGGAAAATCGAGAAAAAAAGAAAAAAATAAATAAATAAAGTATCAGTGAGCTGGGAAAAAAAGTTCAAGTGTTCTACTATATGCATAATTGGAGTCCAGAAATGAGAGGAGATGGAGAAGGAAGAGAAAAATATTTGAATAAATATGGTCAAAATTTATCCAGATGTAATGAAAATTATAAAGGAACTCAATGAACCCAAACACAAAATTACACAAAATTACACACATACACTCACACAAAACTATACTGATGACAAAATTTCTCAAAACCATTAACAAAGAGAAAATCTTAAAAGACTCAAGGAAAAAAAAAGAAATATTACATACAGAAAAGCATAGTCTAGGATGTTAGAGGATACCTCAAATACAACACAAGCCACAAGACAGTAGCACAACATCTTTAAAGAACAAGAAGGACTATATACTTAAAGGACTAAAACAAAATAAGTACCAATCTGGATTTCTATATCCAATAAATTTTTAAGTGAAATAAATGGAACAAAAGCTGAAAGAACTTATAAATAGCAGAATCTCACAGGAAATAGCAGAATCTCATAGGAAAATAGTACCAGAGGCAGAAATAAGTCTATACAAAGGAACATGATCCACTATGTGGATCATCATACAGAAATTATTTAAGATAATCAAATGCTAAAAATAATAACATATTGTAGGTTTCATAGGTATCTAAAATAAAATGTATGATAACACAAAGGATAGAGTAAGAAGTAGAAGTTCATAATTGTAAAGTTCTTAGACTTTACGGGATATGGGAAAATATTACCACAAGGCAGACTGTGATAAGTTAAAAATGCATACAATAAATCTTAAAGGAACAGTCAAATAAAAGTGGCATAACTAATAAGCCAAAAAAAAAACCAAGATAAAATGGAAAGTTAATAATAATAATTAATTCAAAAGAGTAAGGAAAATAGGAAAAACGGAAAAATAGATGCAGTAAATAACCAGTAACAAGATGAAAGATCTAAACCTAACCATATAATTACATTAATTATAAATAATATAAAGGCATTATCAATTTACGACCCAACTATATGCTTCCCACTAGAAATACACTCTAAATATAAGATATTGCCAGATTAAAATAAAAGTAAAGGATGGGAAAAATATGACAAGCTAACATTAATCAAAATAAAGCTGGAGTACCTAAATTAATAAATAATTTTAAAAAGTTACCAGGGATAAAGAAGGTCAGGGGTCTTACATCAGGAGGATACAATAGTCGTAAATGATTATACATCTAGTAACAGAATTTCAAATTTTCAGAACAAAACTAAAAGAACATCAAGAAGAAGTAGACACATCCAAAATTACACTTAGATATTTTAATATCCCTCTCTAAATAACTGATAGAATGGATAGAAAATCTGTAAAGATATAGAAGTGTGAACAATATTAATCAAATTGTCTTAATTGACGTTTATAGAGTATTCAAACCAACAACATCAGAGTGCACACATTCTTTTCTTTTTTATTTATTTTTTTATTCAAGTTAGTAACATACAGTGGTAGTCTTGGCTTCAGAAGTAGAACCCAGTAATTCATCCCGTATATATGACACCCAGTGCTCATCCCCAAAATGCCCTCTTTAAAGCCTATCACCCATTTAACCAACTCCACAATCCCTTCTCCCCCTTCCAGCAATGCTGTTTGTTCTTTGTATTTAAGTCTCTTACAGTTTACCTCCATCTCTGTTTTTATCTTATTTTTCCTCCCCTTTCCCTATTTTCATCTGTTGAGTTTCTCAAATTCCACATATGAATGAAATCATATGATATCTTTCTCTGACTTATTTTGCTTAGCATAACACCCTCTAAATCCACCCACATTATTGAAAATGGCAAGATTTCATTATTTTTCATTGCCAAGTAATATATCATTGTATATATGTACCACATTTTCTTTTTTTAAAATTTTTTTAATGTTTATTTTTGAGACAGAGAGACAGAGTATGAATGGGGGTAGGGTCAGAGAGAGAGGGAGTGTACCACATTTTCTTTATCTATTCATCAGTTTATGGACACTTGGGTTCTTCCATTATATGGCTATTGTTGACAGCGCTGCTATAAACACTGGGATTAATGTGCCCCTTCGAATCAGCGGTTTTGGATACATTCCTAGTAGTGTAATTGCTCAGTCATAGGGTAGTCCTATTTTTAAGTTTTTGAGGAACCTTTATACTGTTTTCCAGAATGGCTATACCAGTCTGCATTCCCACCAACATTGCAAAAGGGTTTCCCTTTTTCCGTATCCTCGCCAACTTCTGTGGTTTCCTGAGTTGTTAATTTTAGCCACTCTGACCAGTGTCAGGTGGTACCTCATTTTGGTTTTGATTTGTATTTCCCTGATGATGAAAGATATTGAGCATTCTTTCATGTGCCTGTTTGCCATCTGGATGTCTTCTTTGGAGAAGTGTCTATTCATGTCTTCTGCCCATTTCTTCATTGGATTATTTGGTTTTTGTGTGTGCTGAGTTTAATAAGTTCTTTATAGATTTTGGATACTAACCCTTTATCTGATATGTCATTTACAAATATTTTCTCCCATTCTGTCATTTGTTTTTTAGTTTTGCTGATTATTTCCTTTGCTGTGCAGAAGCTTTTTATCTTTATGAGGTCCCCATAGTTCATTTTTGCTTTTATTTCCTTCGCCTCCAAAGACATGTCAAGTAAGAAGCTGCGGCAGCCTAGGTAAAAGAGGTCGCTGCCCGTTTTCTCCTGCAGGATTTTGGTAGTTTCCTGTATCATATTTAGGTCTTTTATCCATTTGTCTTTACAAAGATAAGATAGTGGCCCAGTTTCATTCTTTTGCATATTGCTGTCCAGTTCTCCCAGCATCATTTGCTGAAGAGACTTTTTTCCATTGGATACTCTTTCCTGCTTTGTCGAAAATTAGTTGGTCATATATTTGTGGGTCCATTTCTGGGTTCTCTATCATATTCCATTGATCTAAGTGTCTGTTTTTGTGTCAGTATCCTAATGTCTTGATGATTACAGCTTTGTAATACAGAGTAAAATCCAGGATTGTGATGCCTCCAGCATTGGTTTTCTTTTTTGACATAACTTTGGCTACCTGGGGTCATTTGTGGTTACATACAAATTTTAGGATTGTTTGTTCTAGCTCTGTGAAGAATGCTGGTGTTACTTTGATAAGGATTGCATTGAATGTGTAGAGTGCTTTGAGTAGAATCAACATTTTAACAATATTTGTTTTTTCAATCCAGGAGCATGGAATGTTTTTCCACTTCGTAGTGTCTCCTTCAATTTCTTTCATTAAGTTTTCTGTAGTTCAGCATACAGATCTTTTACCTCTTTAGGTTTACTCCTAGTATTTAATGTTTTTGTGGTTATTCATGTATAGAAATGCAACCAATCTGTACATCGATTTTGTACTGCAACTTTGCTGAATTAATGTACCAGCTCTAGAAGTTTCTTGGTGGAGTCTTTCAGGTTTCTATGACTTGCACAGATTCTTTTTAAGCACATGCAGACCATTCTCCAAGACTGACCACATATCCTGGGCCAATAAAAAGAATTAAATCTTTCAATAGATTTTAGAAGTTTGAAATCATACTCTAATCACAATGGACTTAAATTAGGAATTAACAGAAATATTTCTGGAAAGTTTTTTAAATATTTGGAAACTTAATAATGCAGTTCTATATGCCTCATGGGTAAAAGAAAAAAAATAAAGAAGAAAAATTGAGAGTAGTTACATCTGATTTAAAATAAAAACACAACATGTAAATATTTGTGATCTGTTGCCAAAGCAATATTTAGGGGGTAATTCATAATGGTTAGAGTCAGTCCGTTAGGAATATATCACAATGTTAAATCTCCATGTCCCAATAAAAGAGTGTCAAAATATATAAAGCAAAATAATGTAAAATGTACAAAAAACAAATAATGAATAAAATAAATCCATGATTATAATAGGTTTTTTTTAACATAACTTATTTCAATAGCCACTAGAAAAACCAAGCAAACAGATAAAAATCAGTGAAGTTATATAGATTTGAACAATACCAAATAACAAGTGTGACCTAACTGACATATATATATATATATATATATATAGAGAGAGAGAGAGAGAGAGAGACATTGCACCATACAATGAACGACGTGCTTTTGCTTCAAGTGTGCGTGGAGTATTCAGAAAAATTTACAAAATGTTGTTTTGTAAAGCAAAGCTCAATGTATATATTTTTAAATTGAATATATTCATCATTTGGTATCATATTACAAAGAATTTAGGCTAGAAATCAATAGCAAAAGATAACTGCAACTGATCTATTGCTTAGAAAGTAAACAACATACTTCTAGAATACCTATGCCTTAAAGAAAAAAATACTTTATATTATTTATATATAAATGTATAATAAATATACTATGTATATTTATAAGTTATAAACAGTATAAATACTTATTTATAAATATATGAATAGTATATTTTTTTACTTATTTTATTTTTAGAAAAAAATTGTTTCCCAAAGTTTGTTAGATAAGCTTCTTTCTTTAAAATTTTTTTGTTATTTATTTTTGAGAGATAGCGAGAGTCAGACTGTGAGCAGGGGAGGGGTAAAGAGAGAGACACATAGAACTCAAAGCAGGCTCCAGGCTCCAAGCTGTCAGCACAGAGCCCAATGCAGGGCTCAAACTCATGAACTGTGAGATCATGACCTGAGCTGAAGTCAGAGGCTCAGCTGACTGAGCCACCCAAGGTGCCCCAGATCAGCTCCTTTCTTAATCTACTTCCTTTAGTACAGTTATTTTACTAATTTGTAGTAGTATCAGAGTTGTCACAATCTGTATTCCATCTTGAGTTCTTCCAAAATCTTTTCGTCTTTGATCTTTTCATACTGTAAAATGTATCATTTGTGGTATACAGGTCTATACATGTGGATAAATGCATTACAGTCATTTATATATCACCATAGTGCTATAGAGATCAACTCCTTTACCCCCAAAAAAGTGTTTATGCATTTACCTGTTGAAGGACATTCAGGTTGTTTCCAGTTTTTGATGATGATAAAGTTTATGTAAACTTCATAGTACATACTTTTTCAACTCACTTAGATAAATATTTAAGAGTGGATTGCTGAGTTATGTGACCAACGCATGTTGAACTTTAAACGGACTTCTAATGTGTCTCTACAATTTTGTGCTCCAACCAGGAGTATATGAGATTTGTTCTACCTCCTAATCACCACTTGATATTGACAATCATTTTTTAAAACATTATTCTTTAGACTAGTTAATAAGTTCACAGCAAAATTGAGAGGAAGTGATAGAGATTTCCCATATAACCCATGCTCCCAAACATGAACAGTCTCCCTCATTATCAACATCCCTCAGCACAGTGGTACATTTATTACAGTTAATGACACTGACACATCGTAGTCACCCAAAGTTCATAGTTTAATTTAGGGCTCCCTCTTAGTATGGTACATTCTATGGGTTTGCACAAATGTATGATAACATGTATCCTCCATTATAATATCTACAGAGTAGAATATTCTAAAAGATACATATTTTATTCTATAATTTTATAGATGAGTACACTGAGAAGAGACAGAGGGAGACAGGCAAAACACATATTCAGTAAAGCTGTGTATGTGTGGATAGTGTTATTAACTGCATGTGATATAATGTTAGGAGTAGCATTTAAAACATCTAGACCTGTAGATGTCTCTTACTCACAAGGTGAGCCCTGAAATTTCACTTTCAGAGTGGCATATACTTCCACTTAAAACTTGATCATAAGGAAAATTAAAACCTTCCTGAGATAAGTGATGCTCCAGCTCTCTAAGGTGAATAAGTGTAAGATACTTTTTATGAGACAATTTTGAAAACAAACAAAAAACCATGATGGATCAAGAAATCAGAATTAGTTGTGTAGGGGTAGAGTATTGAACACAACAAACTACTAGACTTCATTTTTGCCTGTGGCAAAAAAATAATTGTAATGTTATGAATTTTCCTGTATGCAGAAAATAAATCTAATTTATTTCAGAAGTAAGGGATTTGAATTAATTGTGGATGTAGTTTATATAATTACTGGGTAAACACAAAAATAGAAAACATAAGGCTCATTCTATGTGAACATGAGCTACCAATAAAGAAAAGGCTTTGGTTCGATATTCTGCTTCACGTTTTAAATTATTCATCAAAGACATTAAAAACCGTAGAAATCTTATCAAATAGATTGGGAAACAAATTTTAATTGTATACAAAATAAGACAGAATATAAATTCCATGAGGGAAGGGATTATGGTTGACTTGCTCACCTCTGTTTCTTCCAGTGTTTCCTGTGCTTAGAACAGTGTCAAATATATATAACCATGAGATGAACTATATAGTAATATGGCCCTAGATATTATGATTATGCTCCCACTTGCCACTACTTGTGAGCTATGTGGTCCCTGTTGAGTCTGATACAATACTGATCTCACTGGAATGTGATAAAGACTGAAGGATGTATTTAAATATCCAGTACAGGATCTGACATATTATAAGCACAATTTTTTTTTAATTTAAGAATGTTTTTAAAAATTAAAAATTTAAATTATTAAAATCATGTATTTAATCCCCAAAGCTTTAATTATTTTTGAACTACTGCTTCAGGTTGTTGAAAAGCGTTCTCAATACTATCAGTCAGCTTTTACATAGATGACTAAGTAAGTATTTATTAAATTTCTATGTGCAAGAACAATCCTTAGCCAATATGGTCTTGATAAATTCTTCCTCAGTCAAAATCAAGTACATAAATTATTTTTTCATTCTTTTTAATGTTTATTTTTGAGAGGGAGAGAGAGAGAGAGACATAGCATGAGCAGGGGATGGGCAGAGAGAGTGGGAGACACAGAATCCAAAGGAGGCTCCAGGCTCTGAGCTGTCACCACAGAGCCGGATGCAGGGCTTGAACTCACGTGCCATGAGATCATGACCTGAGCTGAAACCAAGAGTCAGACAGTTAACCGACTGAGCCACCCAGGCCCCCCTATAAATTCCAAATCAAACCAGGTAAAAAAAATAATATGGGGGATTGATGACTCTCCCCAGCTTATGAGAATTTTATCATTGCTGGCCTAATTCAATAAAATCATATGTACAGGAAAATTTGTTTAAAAAATGCTATGATATACTATAACCATTAAGAACAATCTCAAGAAGTCAAACAAAATAAAACAATTGAGACTAAATTTCAGTGGTTACAGTTCTCAAAATGTCTGATGCTATGCTATAAGTTCGAAAAGTTAGAAATTTTTCATATTCCTTGCTGCACTTGACATCATGTAGCCCAAGTCTTTTGGCCTTCCCCTTATGGTCCTTTAAGGAAGTAAGGTTTTATACTAGGCCCTGGTGAAGTTCCATTTCAAATCTAGGCAGCAGACAGGATGGAGTTGCTACATGACTTTCTTCTCCTTAAAAACATATTATCCCCTAATGGGTATATCTTCACCTTCCAACCCTTCCCTGGGAGAGAACAGTCCATGGCATTTTAGAAATATGTGCTGCAAATTGGCAGGCACAAGCACCCTAAAAGACTATAAAATAAACATGAATCCCCTTTGAAAAAAACTTTATATTTTCATCACATCCCCTGTAAGCTAACACACTGCACTGTTTACAGTCTTCCACTACAATATATTTTGAAACGATTACCTTCTTCTGAGTCATTTGTGTCATAATGCTCTCCATAGGTACCCATAAAATGAAAATGTAAGCCGTTTTTATTGGCCACACTACATCTTAATTGAAAATATTAAAGGGGATTGCTCTCCTACTGATTTTTTTCCTCCATTTAATTGGCTAATCATATGATATTTTTAATGGAATAATCGTGAAGGAAAATATGAATCTAATTTAAATTCAAACTGGATTTGGGATATTTAAGAGATTATCCCAGAGTAGCAGAGGGTGCATGAGGCAATAAACATCTGTTCATTCCTGACCACTAGCCTTGGTGTTTATGAGCTTGGGGGATATTTATTTTCAGGAGACATGATTCTCTCTACATTTGAGCTTCAGCTGTTTTACTGCTGTGTTTTTAGTGAAAAATTTTAAATTTATCAGCAGATTTTTGTCCATTTTTTTAACTTCCCTCTTCGTACTTTTATCAAAATGCAATTCTGACAAATGAGAAATTATCCCAGGGAATCACTACACCCTACTGAGAAGAAGAATTCAACCATTTCTTTATTATTGGCCACAATATAGTGTAAATAGATGAACCAAACCATGTAACAGCAACTGGGCATGTCCTTCTGTAGGACCATCATAGCCTTAGTGATGGAAAATTAAACATTTCACTGATGCATTCATTCAAGTGCTTTTGAGTATCTACCATTACTATAACACACTAGAAACTAAGATAAATAAAGACAAGTCCCAACAATCTCATTGATTGCAGTCTAGAATAGGAGATAGAGCCTACTCTTAAGAAAACTAAACAAACATTTTTGCAGTTTTAGGCATTCATGATAATATATTAATGACACAAATGAGTCCATAATGGTGTTCACAAATGTCAACTATACTTCAATGACAGAAACTAACAATAAATTAATTTTTAAAAATGTTCACTAGGGACACCTGGGTGGCTCAGTCAGTTAAGTATCCAGCTCTGTATTTCGGCTCAGGTCATGATCTCATGGTTCATGAGATCTAGTCCCATGTGGAGCTCTGTGCTAACCATGTGGAACCTGCTTGGGATTCTCTCTCTCCCTGTCTCGGCTCCTCCCCCACTCAAGCACACACAATTTCTCTAAAAATAAACAAATAAACATTTTTTTAAAGTAAAAAAAATGTTCACTAAATGAATGGCACAGGTGACAACTAATACGCAAATTCAGAGAAGAATCAGATCACAGTGAACTCAGGTAGCCAGAAAAGTGTTCACTTTAGAATACTGGCTTTTGACTTTCAGGGGTGTAAAATCTTCTGGAATTTTGATAAAAGATAATTCAAACATATGCTAAAGAATGCATAAATACCCATGGCTGGCTTCTGAATAAGAAAAGACAAAGATTACAAATATGTCA
Source organism: Prionailurus viverrinus (assembly GCF_022837055.1). NCBI lineage: Eukaryota > Metazoa > Chordata > Mammalia > Carnivora > Felidae > Prionailurus > Prionailurus viverrinus. The sequence goes on along the minus strand of NC_062572.1, from coordinate 61,350,722 downwards.
ACTGAAGTTTCTCTGGTCCTATCAACCTGTGAGTATAAAAGAGCTCTCATTAATAGCAACAATGCCTATATAATGGGTTTCTTTCTTCTAATTCAAGTTGAAGTTCTCTGCAATTTTTCTTAGAGTGCATCTAAGAATCTATAGGTGGCATTTCACCAATGTTTATAATCAGCACTGTGTCGGGCATTAAAGAACACCCCTTGAGCAAAGTCATCACTTCTCTAAGTCTTGCTACTCTCTCTTCAGGTTCCCAAATCTCATTTCTGGCATTCTCACTGCAACATTGGGCAATATGGCCTTAGCCACACCTCTGCCAGACATCACCATCTCCTGGAATGTCTCACTGTACATTACTGGTGAGAATCCAAACTCAGAGAAGCCTGACATGTTCAACCTCCACCTATTTCCAAGGTAAAGTAAGACCCACCTTTCTCAACTTTGCATTATATTCATTTAGAGGAATCTTGAGAATATAACACTTATACTCCCAAGACTCCCAAGAGCTTTTGGTGAAGCCATTCTTCTGTGTTTCTTATGGCTCCTGCCATCAGGCTCTTGAGGCCTTAGACTTTAAGACTTTGGGTCTTAGTCCATCAGTTTGAAACAAAAGCTTTGTTACTGGGTCAGCTAATCAGGTTAGATTTCTTCCTTTCAGATGATTTCCAACTAGATGGATTTTTAAGTTCCTTATAAAAATATGTTTCTATGAAATCTTCCATTAGGTCACCAATCCTATGTAGTCAGGCCTTAGACCTTGCAACAGTAATTAATACCTGGGTTTGAGGTAATATACGGATTTAGTATCTCTCAGGGGACACAAGACATTAATACATACAAGCAATTATCATTCAGCTGGACTTATATTTTGCTAAATGAAGTACTCTCACAAAGTGTCTTTAACATAAGAATTCAGTTAAAACATAAAGAATCCATTTGGACCCCTTTGGGCATTTACAACTAAGTTGTGAGATCACAAAACACCTTCAGAGACTGGCCTATGGATTAGCATTTGGTTTGAGAATAGTTACAAAGAAATGCATGGGGTTTTAAATGGTTTTAGAGAGAGGCAAGGAATAACAGAAATGGCAATTTTTGAAATTGTACATTACTCTCTTAAATAACATATACTCCATATTTGAGTTAGACCTTTTACAGCAAAAAAGAAATACATTGGACAGGGATTTAAGCAACCAAACTGTTATTGATTGTCAGTGGTATAAGTGGTGATCTTAATTCACTGTAGTTCAGAGCAAAATTTCTTTCCAAGGTGAATGCCTCATCAAATGACCATTCGTCTTAATTTGGAGCCAAGATTACAGCAGTATCCTTGCTCAGAAAACAGAAAGAACCTTTAGAAATAAATAATATATTGGGTGAGGGATCAAAGTTAGGTTAAGTGAATCATGAGGCAGAAATGAGTAAGCAAATGTGGTCTATGACCTCATAATATTGCTCCTGTTCTTGTATATCTAAGATTTGTAATTTAATGTCCACTGTACACACACAGTCTTAGGAAGGGTAAATAGTATAAACCTCCAAAAATGGGTTTATACATATATGCACATTTAATATTAGCTCTTTGGATTTTACCAACACTAATCTCAGATGACAGTTACATAACTGGGACTGAAAATTAGATGGTGTGGTTTTGTTCTGGATGTGACTTTAACGTTTTGTGTTTTTCTAGGCATATGGTTTTCCTTGTCTGAGACTCAAGTTCATACTGTATAAATGAAGATTGCTGACCCTGATGTTCTCAGAGTTCTTCTACTATTCCGCGGTACTTTGATTCTCTTTATCTGTTCTCAAGAGTTGGCTAAGAACGAGTTCTATCTACTAGGGTTGGTTTCTGTCCCATAAGAACTATGTAAAAGATTAGGGCAGGAACTTTCTGGAACAATCAAGCACCCTTGATCCTATTCCTTTATGCTGCATATCTGTATTCTTCTTGGCCTGCAATTACTTATTTAAGTGTTTGGGTAGACTTTGAAATTAAGCTACCTTAAAAACTGTCTTCCTGATTTCTTTTAGTTTCACTTTCTATTTGCTGATTCTCTTGCAAACCTAGGCCTTTCTTGACTTCCTGGTATACACATTAGTCCTGCAGACTTCTACACACCCCTTTCCTGATACGTGATACATATTGGAGAGTAGATAATCTTTGATATTCAAGTCTCAGTGATGAAGTACTTTCTCCTGCTTTGCATCTAGCTTATCTAAAGATTGTCTAAACAGGAGATCCATATTTCAAATAGCTGGGGCATCAAAATCATAAACACAGCAGGGACAGGTTACTTACTTATTCTTGTAAATTTTAAGCTTTTATCTTCAGATAATTGGGACAATATGAAATGTAATTTATAAAGCTTCCTGATGACTCTTAAACCTCAAAAACTTGAGACCCTGAGACTGTCATTTCTTGTCAGCCTAGTCTACCATTTTCACTATGGCATACATTTATACATTGAGGAAAAATGAGTGCCCGTCCTTCCTTAAAGCACACTGCATTTGGAAAATAGAAGATATAAACAGCCTTCTAGACCACAGAAAGGGTGAAAATTTAGAGAAATAAGTCCCTATGCCAACGAGTATGAATTCTAGTACAGAAACTGAAAGTATGCATTTCCAAATATCCTCATGTTCTGCTAATTCAAACTTCACATGTAACTGGGCATGGTAGGATATAAAAGAATAGAATTATTTGTTTATTTTTATTAGTTTTATTTTATTGCTACCTTATTAAACACAAGTGCAGAGGTAGTTGTTACCTTACATTAAACACTGTTGTTACCTTATTAAACACTAGAGCAATTATAGTTTTGCTGAAATGTAACATGGGGCTGGGATAGAATATTACACACCCTGCATATTTTTTAACCACAGATTTCACTCTCTGGCTCTCCTAATATACTTTTTAAAAATCTCTTCTGCTTGATATGATAGTTCAAATATATAAATACATGAAATTAGACAAAGAAACAGTAAAGAAGAGGCAGAGAGGAAGATCAAGATAATAACCCAGGGGTTCCTTATATCGAAGCATTGTATTAATAAGGACAGTCAAAAGATAAGAGTAATGTCTGGGTTACAGATGGGGGGCAAGAACACTTTAATGAGATTACAGACTGGTGAGAAGAAAAATTTAAGAAGGAGAAGAATCAGTCAATAGTCAAATGTTACAGATAGTCAGTAGGATATAAAGGCAGGAAAAGGACAGTAAACCTAGGAAAATGGAGGAAATTGTTTCTGAGTGTAATTTTAGGAAGATATCGCATATATCCTTGACTTGCCCCCACCACAACTCCACCACACCCAGAATGCTATAGGGCAATATCTTGCTTATAACTATCTGTTTAAAGGAAAAATGGACAGTCAATGGTATATTGAGTTAACATATTGTTTCTCTCTTCAAGTACAATGGAGACATGGTACAAATAAATGATAAGTTAATTCTCAGAATTTACTTCTGAGATGCATATCCATAAATATTGAAACTTAGTATACATCGTATATCTTTCTCAGCCAATATCTTTGCATAACCACTTTTTAATGGTGGACACTGCCTCTAAGCTTCTCACTGAAACTCTAACACGCAAATGACTCATCTTCTATTGAAGCTCATTACTTTATTGAAACTTTACAGGACATGAAGTGACATGGAAAATTTAGAGTCCACCACTGTCATTATGATCACATTAATTAAGCAATAAGACCCAGCAGTGCAGGAAATACATTGTACTAATTCATATCTTGGGATGAATGTTCAAAGTAAGGCTTGGGAATGAAGCCACAGGACTCCCATTAACGTCATGAGGCTCTGTGGATTAATGCTGGATACCTGCTCCCCAACTCTGCCACTGTTGTGAGTTTTGACTTAATCCTTGTGGAAGTGGGATTGTTCCTTCCTTCTCTTCTTCATACCTCTGTTTCAGACCATTTTATTTGTCAATATTTTTCTTCATATTAAATAAATGATTCAAAAATTTTAGGTAAATTCAGGTGCATAGTTAGAAAGTCAGCGATGTTTAGGACACTTTACTGATTTCAAGGCAATTTAATAATGTCATGTTAACATGTGGGTGGAAACAAAATAGTGCTGGAGTAAAGGCCCATCTAAGAATGTATTTGGAAGATACTATAGTTTCACCACTACAACTGGGAGGTGTAGCAGGAATCTGAGACTTCATGAATCTAGTAGAGTTTCAGACTTCTGAAATTCCACAAAGGAATCTCATATTTGTATAAGTCCGTGTGTGTGTGTGTGTGTGTGTGTGTGTGTGTGTGTGTGTGTGTGTGTGTGTTTTCTCTGTAGTGTTTTTTAACCCCGTTTAATGTTGGTGACTTTGGATCAATTCTTATTAGTGATAGTTCAGAAAAGTTTTACTCTGACTCAGGGGTTCTCAAGTTGTGATTTCTGAACCAATATCATCATTATCACCTGGAAATTTGTTAGAGACGCAAATTATCAAGTCTCCCCACAGATATACTGAATCAAAAACTCTGGAGGTAAGGCCCAGAGACCCGTGCCTTAACAAGCTCTCTGGGTAATTCTGAGAAATGTCAAAGTTTGAAAAACAAAGCTATAATTGAAATAGTAAGAGAAATGCTGTCATTATTTCTGTACAGTCTGTCTTTTGCTATCTGTCAGAGGTAGAATAGTGGTTATGGGCCTGCTAGAAAAATATTTTAGGTATTTACTTTAAATTTTAATATGGTTTTAATTTCAATAGGATTCAATAAGTCAGTTTGGCTCTCGCTACAAAACATGCCCATCAGGATCTACCTAGATGTTTTTCCTCAAAAGCCTACAGTGATATAAAAATACTGAATGTAGTTTATGCTCCACCAAAAGCCTGGCTTTTAATGCAAACATCTCAACTGGTTCAGCATCCTGGTAATAGCAGTTCTAGTTTTTCTCTGACCTTGTACCTCTTCTAGCATACAAGATGTCTGTCTTGATCCTGAGATGCAATCAACTTCTTTCTCTTTGGTGGTTACTAGATCCCTGTCTTATACTCTCAACCTCTGTCCCTGTCTTGATATATAGTTCCTCTAGGACGAGAAATGTACCTTCCTTTAATAAGTTCCTCTGAGATGAAGAGCTATAGGTCAGCCATAGAACTGAACTTATTGGATTTCTGCATATGGTTCTATTTCTAAAACATGTTCATGCTTCATCTGCTAGTTAAGGTACTCCCATTTCTCCTTGTTGGATCTGCCTGATAGTAGCTGCTTCTTTGGACACACTATCAGAAACTCCTCCTTGTGGACTTAGTGCCCAATATTTCTATCTGCTTATCTCCTAAGTAATGCCTATCTCCACCACCTGGCCTCCCTAGTTTAAGTCTGGATCCATCCTTTCCCAGCTGACACTGCTCTGTTTGGGTTGGATCTTTTGTCACTAACCCCCCAATGTGAAAATGCTATACTAACTTCCATTCAGGACTCTCTCCATTGCCAAGTTAAGATAAGCAGGTTTATTACTACACAAATAGCAAAATGAATATCCACTGCCAAAGGCTAGATTTAGGTCAAGATCACCACGTTTATAATACAAAGGTTAAGAGATGAGTTCTGGAATTAGACAATCTTGTTTCAAAACTTAGCTCAGGCTCCTGGTAGCTCTGGTTTCTGCAAGTTGCTGAAGCCTCCTAAACATCAGAGCTTTTTGTTGTTGTTGTCTTACCTACAAATTATTAATAATACTATAACTTTGACACAGGATCACTGAGAAGAGTTAAAGTGCCAAAGAGAGAGTACCTGGTACATACGAGTCCTCAATAACTGTGTATTATTGTCACTACCCTATTCATTTCCTGAGGATACACAGGTGAATTGCATTGTGGTCCCTGTTCTCAAGAAGTTGACAACGAGGCAGAGGAAATTAAATACATGTTTAGATAGTGATAAATATTAACAAAGAGGTACACATACAATTATGCATTAGATTTAAGAAGCAAAGCTTTCAACTAGGGGAATCAGGAAAAAGACCTTGGGAGGTGTTAGCATTTAACTGTATCTTGGCATTTGGGAGTGATTATCTTTTCAGCAAAGCGAATAACAATGGGCGACATGAGGGATAGGGATTACAATGGATTTTGGATGCTGAACTAAGTATTATGAAGATACTATGTAACTTAATCCTCATGGCAAAAGAATTAGATAGGTTTTATTATATCTATCTTAAAGATGAGGAAACTAAAAGTCTGAAAGTCAGAGGAAGTAGTGAGAAGTTAGTGTGATATGGCTGAGAACAGGAATCTTAAAGTATCCAAATCCTCATCTAAATCACAATTTCCCTTCCAGCAGCCTGGAAAGAACAAACAGGTCACCCCATCTTTCTTTGAATGTTTTCACTAACAGGGCACTCATGAGGTGATTTATTCTATCATTGAAGAGTTCTGGGTTTTTTTTTTATTATTTTTTAGAAATAATATTTCTCCAATTACTTTAGGTTCTTAAGAAATAATATTTCTCCAATTACTTTAGGTTCTTTCTCTGATCTTTTCAATATTATGTTAGGAAAAGGCCCTGACAGTTCAGGAGTGAATCCTCATGACTGGACTGATCGAGGCTATCATATACCTCATATGGAGCAGAACATATTTTAGTTTTTAAAGTGAAATAAATTTATTTGAATAATGTGGATAGCATTTATCTTTGAGCGAACACAGATACTGAGTGGTATTATAAGATGGAATAAATGCAGATAAAATACTTATTTTCAAAAAGAATGATCATAATAACACTGCATATATGAAATGAGTGAGAGAAAGGCAGAATGGTAACTTTTGGATTTACATAAAGAAATACGCCTAGACATTTTATGTTTTAGACTATCAGATGAACTCTATGTTAAGAAAGATATTCAGACAAAGAAGATAAAAGAGCTAGAATGTAGTCAAACAGCTTTCCAATCGAAGACATTGTTGCTTCTGACTGAATCTTAATATAGCATTAATATACACTATACCCACTTTCAGTATCCAGTCTAAATGTGTGCTGTCTACACACCAAGGATGCTTTCTTGCCTTCTTGCCTCTCCCAGTTATCCTTCAAGGTTTATTTCATGCCCCAATATCTCCTTTGTTAAGTATTCCAGACTCTATGATATTCTCCTCTTTATGGCACTTATTGTCTCTTCCACAAAATTTAGCAGTGGATTAGAGTTGAATTTTTCTCCATTGTTTGTGTTTGACTTTCTTCCCTAGATGATTATAAAATAATCTCAAGCAAAAATTATGTCTTATACTTTTTCACTGTGTTTCAGTAAATATTTGACTGAATGATAGAATTGATGGATTGAAATTGCGTGTGTGTGTGTGTGTGCGTGTGTGTGTGTGTGTTTAACTTCTCAGTGCATAATCTAAAATTTACAGGGCAAAGTAGAAATCCACTAAAACCTATTACAGTAGAGAGATAGAGTCAGCATAGTTACTATACACTATGTAAAAATGTGGATATATTTCAAGGTCAGAGTTTTAAAAATAATTTGATCTTGCAGAAATGAAAAGTTTCCCAAAACTTGGTTTGAATATTTTTGTTTTTTAATTTTTTTTTCTCATAGAAATGATGTTAGCATTTATTTCAGCCCATGTGCAAACAGTAAAAACCAGAATTATGGTAGTCTTTTATGGCTGTGATTGGGCCTGAGTCTAGTTCCCAACAGAGGGGCTGATGAGAGCTCTTCAGTAATACCATTTGTCCTCCTGCAGAGGAATGCTGTGTGATGGTTAATTTTATGTGTTAACTTGACTAGGCCATGGGTATCCCTAGAGGATAGCAGTGAAGAGAAATTCTCCCAGTGGGAAGAACTTTGAGCAGTGTACCTGGTTGTTTGCTTTACTTGAAAGGAGAAATGACCAGCCATGTAATTGTATAGTGATTCATGAGCTGTGGTCAATGGATGGTCAGGGACTTAAAAGGAACAGGATTGGGAAATCAGTGACAAGGAAATTTGGGGAAGAGACACGTGGAGAGACATTTCTGAATGGACAAAAAATATTAAGATATTTGTGATCCATGTGACTGCTCACAAAAGAAGAGGATTTTGATAATCAAGTGGATCGGACGACCCATTATGTGGATATCAGTCAGTCTCTCCCCAGTCACCTCTGCCATTGCCCAATGGGCTCATAATAAAGAGGTCATGGGGGCAGGGATGGAAATTATGCATGGACTTCTATTCACCAAAATCAATCTGAATACAGCCCCTTCTAAGTGCCCAATCTGCCAGCACCAAAAAGCAACACTGTCTCTAATATGTCATCATTACTCAAGGTGATCAGCCAGCTACCTGTGGCAAATGGATTACATTGGACTCTTTTTTATTATGGAAGGGACAGCAGTTTGTTCTTACTATGAGGAGTATTCTGGATGAAATTAACATTTAAACAAGTAGACTGGATAAAACAGATTGCACTCCCCATTGTGGGTGGGCCTCATTCACTCTGTTGAAGGAAGGGCTGAGTAAGAAAAAAAGGCTGAGTAAGAAAAATCCTCTCTTTGTGTGATTGTCTTCTACCTAAGTCTTCTCCTGCATTTGAATTTGGACTGGGATTTACATCATTTCCTCTCCTGGTTCTCAGGCCTGGTTCTTAGGCCTTTGGACTTGAATTGAAATTATACCATTGACTCTCCTGGGTCTACACCATACCAACCGCAGATCCTGGAGCTTCTTAACCTCCATAATTGTGTGTGCCAATTTCTTATAATAAAACTCTATGTGTCAAAGCCACACTAATTCTCTCTCACTCTCTCTCAGCAGATATAGATACAGATATAGATAGATATCTATATGTATTTCTTATTGGTTCTGTTTCTTGGAGAAGTCAGATTAATACCTAATACATACTGATTCCAACTAAATCTGAATAATCTCAGCCTAACTTTCCTGGGGCTAGAGGCTAATTGCCCCAGTGGTTGGTACTTACCAGCAACCATGTCTGTGAATCAAGAGAGAAAGGTTTGAGGTATTCTGTCTCCTTAGTAGTTTACCAGAAAAAGTTATTTCCTTTTTTTTTTTTTTTTTTAATTTTGAGAGAGATAGCATGAGTGGCGGAGAGGCAAAGAGAGAGGGAGAAAGAGAATATTAAGCAAGCTCCGTGCTGCCAGCACATAACCTGATGTGGTGCTCAAACACACAAAGCCTTGAGGTCATGACCTGAGAGAAACCAAGAGTTGGACGCTCAACTGACTGAGCCATCCAGTTGCCCCAGAAAAAGTTATTTTCTAATCCCAAATCCTGAATAAATTTCCTTTATTTCCTTCTTGGTATGTTAATTTTTAATTGGTCTTTAACTTCCATTGTTTTCTTAGCTGATGATATAATGTTTTTCTCAATAAAATTTAGTGTATTAAAAGGCAGACCATTATTAAAAGATTAAATTAAAAGACCATTATAGAGGTATCTTGCTTCAAGTAGCTTAAAAGTATACAAAATTTTCATGAGAGAGAGAGAGAGAGAGATGGAGGGTTGGTGGGAGGGAGGGAGAGAGAGTGTTAGACTTTACATGGAAGCTTATCCAGTTGAAAACGGGCATCCAAAAACATGGCATATATAGATGTATTAGTATATGATTCTATACATATATATATTTAGATTAAAAATATTGTTGAATTTCATATCATAAAGTAAATTTTAGTTTTAAAGGAAGTCTTATAAATGCTTTTAAATATACTTCTTTATTGGGGCACCTGGGTGGCTCAGTCGGTTAAGCATCTGACTTTAGCTCAGGTCATGATCTGATGGTTCATGAGTTTGAGCCCTGCATTGGGCTCCGTGCTGACAGCTCTGAGCCTGGAGCCTTCTTCGGATTCTGTGTCTCCCTCTCTCTGCTCCTCCCCTGCTTGCTCTCTCTCTCTCTCTCTCTCTCTCTCAAAAATAAATAAACTTTTTTTTTAAAAAATAAATATACTTCTTTATATATTAGAGTAGATAGACCCAGAAAAATGTATATTTTTCCTAAGACTGCACTCTTAGATCTGGGATTTTCTTTCTAAAATATCATGTTGTCTCAAGCAAGAAATAATTGAACACTTAATATGTATCAGGTGTTATTTTATGTGAAGAGTAAAGTATGACCATTGCTTTTAGGATCTTACAATCGGGTTGAGTGAATAATATAACTGATATTTTCTCATCCTTATTACATGTTTGCTAACATACATGCATTTTGTAATGTAATCCTTCAATTAACCTACAAAGTAAATCCCATATACACTGGGAGACACTGAAGTTCAGTCAGGTAAATCTTGGATTCAAGGAAAAGGATTTAAGACTGAACCCAGGTCCTTTTCCTTTCACTATATCAAGGTTTCTCAACTCTGACCAAGAGTCAGTTCCCAATGAGGGAGGTACCTTCAGTGTTCAGAGAAAACGGTCACCAAGTTTTTATTCTTGAGTTGGGATTTCTGAAATCAGTGAAGAAAGAACAAATGCAGACTTCTTCATACAAAGGAAATAGCCCTGTTTGTCCCTCTAGGCCAAAGCCACACTAATTTTCAAAGCTAGAATATGCCGCAGGCACCTTGCAAGAAGTACATTATTGTTTACCATCTTATACCTCCCAAAGGCCAAGAGCATGTGCTCACATAACTCAAAGACCCTGATGGGGTATGGTCACTTTGCGGGTAATTTGGAACAAACCATACTGTCTCAGGATTGGGTAACATCAGTGGTACCTATTATAAAGTAGAAAAACTTGATTGCAAACATGTTGTTTCCCATATATAAACGCATACAATACTTTTCATTTAGGCAAATGTAATGAAACCAAATCTGCCAGGAATTTTCTCAAGCCAAAAACTGTCTTGGGGTTGTAGATAATCAATTTATAATTTGAAGAGCAATTATTTGGGCCTCTAGACTTCCAAAAGAGTGAAGTGGAACAAACATTCACAGCAAGAAAAAATCAAGCATTTCACCTCTCCTCACATCTAAGCTTGAACCTCAGCTCTGGGGCATAACTCAAGATTTGATATTAAAGTGTTTCATTTGCAGCCAATTAGGCCTAGGATTAGATTTTGCAGCCTCCTTGCATATGAGGACAATAGTGCGATTTCCAGCAACCTTATTTCCACTCCCTTTCCCCCCTCACACATCCCTTCAGAACCATCACCGCCTTCATGAAAACAATTTCATTTGTACTTATGAAAGCGTTACAGCCGGTAAGCGGAAGGTACGGAACAAGCTTAACCACTGTAGCTTTTTTCCCATCTGAATATCACGAATCTTGTATCTCACTGTGGTGTAAGGTCTCTGATTACATCAACCTCTCCAAATTATGCTGAAATGAAGGCCATTCAATTTGCTACAATCAGTAACTTTCGAAAGAGCCCACATAATTGATTTCACAGTAATATAGGCATAGGTGACTGAGAGCCTCAGCTTCATTTAGACAATGTTTTCTTTCATTCCAAAGTGCAGTATTCAATAGAAATCAAATTTTTTTCCCAACAGTTGGCAGCTAAGCTTTGGCACATATGAAGTTTTTTCTTCCCTTTTTTATGGTGCAGAAACATGAAAATTGAAATTAATGCCCAGGGTGATCTAATAGAAGTCGACAGGCGTTAGGTGAAATAACTTCTTTTTGGAGCTTGCCCTGATGAGGATTTCAGCCAGCAGGCAAGGAGCCATTCTGAATGCCATTCAGACCTCCAGCGACATTTGTTACTGAGGTAGTTTGTCAGCACCCAGCTGATGGAGGACTGAGATGTGAATGTGGCTCTTATTTCAAATGCTGCCCTCCCATTGTTTGCTTATTTATAGTGCGATCTGATTTTTAGTCTATTTTTGACTTGTAAGTGCTCATGATCTCCGCTCTTTCCAGATGTACATGTGACTTTGAATCATCTGAGCTTCCTCCTTTGACCTTCAGATGGATAACAATGCATATGGAATGCTTACTTTTCCTGCCCAAGTTGGGAACTATCTGGAAGTTGTGAAAAAGAAGCAGTTTCTGACCTAGGAAGTGTATAGTCAAGTCCCTAAATTTTCAATGAGGGGCTAGGCAGATAATGAACTATTAAATTCATGACTTTATTCGGCAGACATTTGGTTGGGGTGGGAGAGAGCATGCCTTAACGCAAGAGTCTGGCAGCCTTGGATTCAATTCTTAGCTGTAACTTCGGCACCTACATGACCTGAAGAAACTCACTTATCTTCGCTGAATGTAGTTTGCTTGTCAAATGTGATACTTCTTTTCTAAAATTATTGTGAAAGTATGTCCTTAATAACGGATATACATTATGACTACAGAGCACATACTGGGTGCTCACTTCAGCAGCACATATACATACTGTGTGGTCTTGGGTAACTTACATAATCCTATGAACCTCAGTTTCCCCAACTGTAAAATTAGAATAATAATGCCCCTTATAGCTTTTATAAGAATCAAATTAAGTAATGTCTGTTAAGTCTTTATCACAGTATTTGGCATGAAATATGAAAGATTCAATGATTATTACTATTATAAAATTGTATTTTATAGCTCCAAATCCCCTTGTTTGATGACTGTCAGTGAACATGAGTAAGCACTGGGTAAAGTCACATACTTAAATCCTACATTTGCAAATCATGGCATATACTATGTTTTTAATGTAAACATAACAAAAAAGAAAGCATGTTTATTTAACTTATTACAAAGATTAATGTACAATTTTCAAAGATAATTTCCACTGGAAAATAAGGTACTGAACAAACAATTCTGATGTCTAGGGCATTTGCAGAAGTCAGGGTTGACTCTCACCCATTAGGACTGGGAGGGTAATAACACCAAAATGAGCAAGATCCTAAAATTGCAATAAAATTTAGAGTATAAGCAGTGCTATGACTGATATATGGTGTCTTCCATGGGAAAGACATAGGTAACACTATAGATATTATGCCTTTTCTATCACTGGTTTGACCCTTTTTTTGTCTGCATATCATCATTTACCACACACACTACCTAAAAATAAATATTTTCTCATTTTATTTGTTTTCCTTTAACTCTAGTTCCCCTTCTCTAGTGGCACTTGATATCCACTGCACTGAGAAGACATTGGTTTCTCTAAGTGACAAAGATAATTTTTATCATTAAAAACCTTATATGATTATGTGGCATCAATAAAATCAGAGCTATAATGTAAAAAAGAGAGAGATTTAGAGAATTATTAGATAAACAGTATTAGGAAACAAATGTAGGAGTGATTTTTAAAAAGACTAAATTTAATTTAATATAACCTACAACAAAAACAACAAAGTTTTGCCAGTACATTTTTAATATCAGTATGTTAGACTGGAAAAAAAGAAAGTATCAATTTTCCCTGTAGTAAATGACCATGGCACATGTATGTGTGTGTGTGTGTATGTGTGTGTATGTATGTGTATATATATATATATATATATATATATATATATATGTATGTGTATATATATATATATATATGTAAAATGGGCTATTTACACATGATAACATAGTAATTTTAAATAAAAATCAATGATGCCACACCATTAGAAAATACTATTTCTACCCAAAATCCTTAAATCCTTAATGTAACATTTAGCATGAGGCTCAAGGTACATTTTTTGAGGAAAAACCAATATTGATCTCCTTAGATGTTGAAACTGAAAACTACTGTGGTGAAGAAAGTAAGATTATGGACCAAAAACACAGCAAAATCCAATCAAGGATGTCACCAATGATTCAGAGAATTTTCCTAGAGAATTCCACCATTCATTCTATCATTCGTATATTCATGTAACAAAACTGTTCAAAGTGTTTTTATTGGTGAGGCAACTCAGATCTCAAAAAACTGGTCAAAATATATTGGACTAAACTAAATGATTCATATGGTTGAAAAATGCATTTAACTTCAAAATAAAAACAAAGAGACAGTTTACAGTAAAGAGTCATACCATATATTCAACATCATAATTTTTGAATTTAATGACAACATTTTTCATTTGGGAATATACACTTTCCTAGAGTGAAAATTTTGTTAATCTTTCTAAAGTCGTCTCATGGTTTCAGCTACTCACTGACTTGTGTTGACTGTTTTCTATTAGTCTCTCTGGACCTACACCTCACCCTTTTCCATCATGCTTTATGCCCCAAGAGACCAATATTCATAAACTAAAGGACATGTTCCTCTGACTTTTATTGGTTTTGACCAATAAAGTACCTGCAGAAGACTAAAAAACAGGAATGTTGAGTTGGGGTATTCACTCTTCTTGTTCTTGTCCAGTCAAGTTGCCACAGGTTGGCTTGTGTGCCGCTACTAAAGGCCACAACTTCTGCTTGGTATTCCTCCCCTACGACTCCCCTTTCCACTTACTCCTTCTGACTTTTCAGGAGTGGTGAAGACTCTTCACTGTCACTTGTATTTGAATGCTGCATCATTCCTTATTGATTTCTCTTAATCCTGTCTGCATTTTTCTAAACAGTCCCTTTATTAATCTCTTCTCAATTACTCCATTAGAGTGTACCATCTATTTCTTGATGAGACCCTGGGTGGTACCTTGAAATAGAAGACGCTGGTTCTTCCCTTAGGTATAGCCTCCTCCACCCAGGTTGTCCTATTGACTGGTCTACATTAACAATCTCAGATGCAAAGTGAGGGACAGACTAGAAGAAACTTCCAATAGCAAAGTGAATTAATCTAGGCTCTAGAAGGTCCCAGGCCATGAAGGATGGCCGGGAGGAAAAGCAGTGACAGATTGTTATCCCATATGTTCATACCAGGCATCGTTAGAGTAGTAATTTTATAACTTGCTCCTTTATTTAATGTATGATTTAATCATTTTGTCATATTCTTAGGGTTTCATTGTAAACATCATTTTGGCTACATATTATTCCAAATTAAAGGCTGGGTTTCTAGGATTTAGAAATTATGGAAGTATAAGAAACAACTTTTGATTTTACTTGCTATTCTCCTTCCCCCATTCCTACCATGCAGTGTCCAGTTGCACATGTTATAGATCCCCCCAAAGGAACTCAATGGCTGAATGAATGTATAAACTAAGGTTTTCTCCAAAAATGCCCATATTTATCCTAGCCCCATACCTAGGATGCAAGTAAGTATTTTCTTCACTTGGTTTAATACAATTGTTGGGTCAGCAGCCTCATGAGGGATCCAATCTGGATTAAGTTATATATTTTAAAAGAGGCTCCTGTGACTTACCTTACAGGACTGAGCAGTGTAAGGAGTTCCACACATATGGCAGTTAGAAGTGAATAGATACTTCGGAAGCTTTCAGAGCATCCTGGAAGTTTGTTCAGCCCCAATGAAAATTGGTTTCTGGGTAAAATGTGACTGATTTCATTAAACCTGTACCTAACACACAGTGGAACTCTAGTCCACCGCAACAGAGTCTGGTGAGAGAGTGGGAATACATTCACATTAAACCATAAAGAAAGATAGGAATAATAAACAATAAAAATTTTTAAGGGATATTTTAGTTTAATTGGGCAGAATATCTAGAACTCCCCTACTCCCATCAAAACACTTTTAGAAAATATTTTTTAATGTTTATTTTTGAGAGAGAGAGTGTAAGTGGGGGAGGGAGAGAGAAAGACAGAGACAGAGACAGAGACAGAGACAGAGACAGAGACAGAATCTGAAGCAGGCTCCAGGCTCTGAGCTGTCAGCACAGAGCCCGATGCGGGGCTCGAACCCAAGGACCACAAGATCGTGACCTGAGCCAAAGTCGCATGCTTAACTGACTGTACCACCCAGGTGTCCCTCAAAACACTTTTCAATAGGATGTAAAGAATAGAAAATAGTACTCCACGGTCTTAGAAGGGGCCAAAATTGCCTTTGAATATCCATAATGGTTCTTATAGAATGGGGTGCAAAGTGTGGCTTCTCTCTACTTGTTCTCTCTTCCTAGGCCTGGGCCAGGCATACACCGGTGTGAAATTATGGTAGTCATTGTTCTTTCAGTGCCTGGATCAGAAATGCAGAAACATCACCACACTGCCATTCTGCCACACTGCCATTCCCCCAACAGGGGATCTTTCTGAGTGTGCAAAGCTAGTTAGACCAATCAGCTTTTTCTCCCATCAACCCCACTTTCAGATACATTTGAGAGCTGTTTAAATAAAGAAGTCACCCTCTATTCTGGAGGCTTTGACTTTAGAACAGTCAATTAAAAAAATATCCTTTGGTGGAAAGTATTTCTGCATCCCATTTGGATACAGAAAATCTGGTTTTCTCTGTAATTTAGTCTTTTCTATATATATAAAAAAATTAAGAGTTGTTTGTTGTGGGTTTGTGTATGTATGTGTGTGCATGTTTGCTTGTTTGTTTATTTGTTTGAACATGGAAGTTCAATTATAAACTAGCCAGAAAATATATTTCTACACGGCAAATTTGAGCAGCATTAAAGTTTATGCTGGTTAAATCACTTCAGATTGCGGGATATTCAGATCTCTGAATTTTATGATAATGTCAAGAGAGCTTCTGGTGAGTTCCATTAATTTTTTTGGTATTGTTTAATTTTACATGAGTAAATATAATTACTCCTTTTGTCATGAAGAGCAAGTTCTAATACCAATTTATAATTCATGGAGCTAATTATGTTAACGAGAAGGCAATCTTTCCTCAGCTATCTCCCCTGTAATTTTAAAGGATTTTGATTTTTTCCCCTTTCCTCTACAATTTCTCTTCCAGCTATGAAAAGGAAGTGTACACAATTCATCTGTGATATAATTATTTACCATGGCAACAGTTTGTGAATGGGATTGGGAAGTTGCACAGAAGGAGAAAGCAGCTTAAGGGAAACAGCCGAAAAAATCCTTTCAAGACAAGTGAAGAGGCCTTTCAGGTGGGGATGGTTTTTGTTTCCCTGACATTTTAAGGAGGGGCTCAGGTTGCCTAACATTGTAAAAACTGTTGTTGATCCTAAAATAAAAGAGTCTATTTTCTACAGTTGCATTTCAGAAAATCACTTTGATTAAGAGGGTGGCGTAAAAGGCAAACCTACGTTTCCCTCTGCATTTGAATTAACAGCCCTCAGGAAGGTAAGGGGAAAGTGTTTGCTGCTAAGTTATCAGATGGCATTGCCAGGGAGCGTTTGGGGGAAAAAAAGAGACTCCGGTTCCCCATATTCCTAAAATGAGTAGTAAGTTCCGACCCTGCTCAGCAACAAAAATCTTCCTTCTCGGGTGACATACAGATTGGGAGGAAAGTAAAGAAAATCTATCCAAATCCACTGGGCCAATCTTTGGGCTTCACCTGAGGCTCCACAAATTCTCTCTTTATCTCCCTTGTTCAATGGGATATTGATGATTTTAACCCCAAATGTGTAATGCCAATGAATGTAATCAATATTCTTCAAAAGAACACTAGCATGCATGTTAAAATAATAATAAAAATATCCAAATACAAGCCACCTTTTCCTGGGTGTTTTCAGGCTTATGTTCTTTTTACCTGTGAACAATGTTACATCTCATATTCTTCCTTTCTTTCAGTGTTCACCAATAGCTAATATCTGGCTTTAGCTGAAGTATTCTTGATTGCACAATAAAATTACTTCCGTTCAATATTCCAGGATGCTAATTGCATCAAGAGCTACAGGGAAAGCTCATAACTGGGAGCCGTAGGAGTAGAAAGCTCTGGAGAGCTTGATCTCCTCAGAAACATACAAAAACAGGATGAGGCTGAAAAGAGTGTGCCCATAACAACATTTTAAAATAAAAACATGAAACAAACAAACAAATAAGCAAACACCCTACAATTTGGTTCTAGAAAACAGAGTTCCTATTTACTGGTTTGAGCTCTTGCTCGTGTTGCTGTATTTGGAGGGCTGCCTCTTGTATGTGCCTGTGGTGTGCATGGAGTCTAGTACCAAGCGTTCCGCTTCTGATGTTCTGTTTGTACTGGACTGAGCACAGGGTTGTGCAAACTAAACAAAGAAAAACGTACTTCCCTTCAGGGAGAAGGACAAGGGAAACACAACATAGTCTCATATGATAACAGAACTGGAACAGACCTTTCAGATCCATATTCCCTTTTCTTCATCTTAATAGATAAGAAAATTTAGTTTCTAGGAGGTGAAAAGACTAATTGTAGGTCTCTGAAACTTCTTACCTCCAGGCTGCTCATTCAAGCAAGATGTACAAAGAGGAAACAGAAAAAAATTTAAAACCAAGCATAGGTGATACACTTACACAAGAAGGATAAACTCTATAGAAATTTAGAGAAGATCCACTGTGCTCATTAGTCAGGGCAGACTTCATGGAGGAGGGGGCCTATGTGGGGTTTCATTTGGGAGAGAAAAGGAGGAGGTCCTTTCCCAACCATGAGAAGAGGAAGTCTGCCCTTCAGTTTGCCATGAGCAAAACTGCTGATGAAATCCTTTATTAGTTGCAGCTTTACATTTTTGCCTTGTGGCCTAGACAAGGAATAATGGAGATTATTTTTCCCAGGTAAAGGCAACTATTACCCATAGAAAAAGGGAAACTACCCTTAATTTAGACTCTACAATTAGGATTAGTAAAGTGAACATTACTAAAAAAAATTAGTTTAATCCTTTAACCACACCCCATCTAACCAACCCAGATACATCCTTTTCATTACTGACAAGACTATCATTTCAGCAAGCATAGCCTTCAAGTGACTCCTTACTCAATCTCCATTAGATTATAGGCAAAACTTCAACCTTCTTGATATATCTGAGAACTCCCTTCCTTTCCTTCCTTCCTTTCTTCCTCCCTTCCTTCCTCCTTCCTTCCTTCATTCCTCCCTCCCTTCCACTTCCTTCCCCTCTCCTTCCCATCCCTTTTCTTCTTCTCCTTCTTCCTCTTCTTCTCCTTCTTCTTCCTCTTCATCTTCTTCTTTTCTTTTAGTTGCTCATGTCCTTCCCCCAGCATTCTCATTCTGTTACTTTATTGCCAAGCTTCTCAAAACTCACTTCCCTAGACATTTCCCTGTTTAGAAACTCCCACTTTGGACAAAAGTGGACACCTTTTGGACAAAAGGCGATACCCCGTTAGTATCAGTGCATTTTCTAGTGGAATGAAAACATTTAATTTATTCACATTAAAGTACTTGTGTTCGAAAGTGACTAAAAAAGCAGGAAAATATGAGACTGCCTTCAGAAAGCTGAGCTCTGAGATCAACACAATCTCTCTGGTAAGAAGTAGAAGGTGGGCAGAGGTGGTAGTGTTTACTACTGAAGACTGAACAAAGGAAAGGGAATAATCAGTGGTTAGCAGTGCCCATCCCAGCACTATTCAGGAAAAAGTGAGCTTTACACTAAGTATGCTGAATATCTCTGCTCCTTAAAGCAGTCTGGATTGGGAGAAGACAGCTGTGGCTATACCTACTCTATCAGTAAGAGAGTGAAGAGTTGAATTAACCTTTACTTCCCTGGTGATTCCTTGATCACCAGCACAGCTTTTGTTTAGGATCTGGCTGGTTTACTTATAATCTCCACACTTGTCATGTGACCTCCGCATGTTCCAAATCCTGTTGTATTATTACTTCTCACCATGAACTTACATAAGTAAGCATTCTGGTTCCATAAAACAATCCCAGAAACTTAGTGCATGTGTACGTGACAATATGTCTCTGTAAGTGATGGGACCACAATCAACTAACAAATCAGGTTTCAGCATCAGCAAGGCTGCGAGTCAACCCCAGGTCCAGAGGGAATGCCCTAGAACAATGAATGCCAATCCTTGAGGCCACTAGGACCAGGTCTTATTGATCTTTCCCAACAAAATTTCCACCATGTTTTATGTCTTTGGCTGTGTTTGACAGTATATATTCTTCTCTCCAAGAAATAATGGTGACGTATTATTTGGTAACCCTTGCAGACACAATGTTTTCATTTAAATTGATGCTTTTCTAATCATGGACTTTTAGACATTGAGGGAGATTAGTGGTAAAGATATTTTGATCAGGCCAGTATGCCTGCTTCCCAGGGCCCAGCTAAACCCTAGTGCACAGGCAACACTTACTCTGTCTATAAAGTGAGCCTTGGTGATCATTTCACCCTTCTATATACATGTGGCTTGTGACTCCTCAAAATGTTATGTTGAGCGTGTCAAACCAGACATTGGGGATCCTTCTGCACTTAATAGGGTGAATATGCAGTCTGTGCTCCTGCGATGACTAGAAGCTTCCGTGCCTTGAGGTAGGAGTGAAGGGAGAAAATATTCTGATTGGAATCACAGCATGCCTGCATGCAAATCAACAGATAAAGGCTACTCCGTAATTATGCTAAAATGACCTACTGTAAAACATTTCTCTTGTCCTTTTCTTGACCCCCAGGTAAAAAAGAAGTGGTTGTTAAGTGGCATTGACCATCTATGTCCTCATCCATGTGGCTGCTCAGGCTATAGCTGTTGCAAAATGGTATTTCCCAGCCCTGTCCATGTCCAGATGGCTGGTTTAAAGCATCATGAAGTGAAATGAAAAAAGAGGAAAACATTAGCAGACAGAATTGTAGCTTGTTCATGGAAAATTAGAAGACGTATCCTTTGATTCCTTTGTGGCTCCCCACCCCCATCCCCAAGTGGTTTAGAATTAAAATGGGGACAAAAACATCTCTAGATTTATTTGGCTCTGCCATATTAACCATAAAAAAGATCTAGCCTGTTCCAATCTTAACCCAGCAGTAAACTATAAATCCAACTTCCCCTCTCTGCTGGGGAAATAAAATCCAAATACAGTAGCATCCAAATAATTATCAAGAGTTGAGCTGTGCTGGCAGGGTGCAATGTACAAGATTCAATTTTAACTAGTGATTACAGACCGGCAACCTTCTAGCCCTGAATGTCAAACGGCCATGTCACTTTCTCCTGTCACGGAGTATGTCAGGACTCACCGCAGCCTGGTGACTTTTCATCAGAGGTAATGAATCTTGTACTCCTGAGATGGGAAATGTCACTGTGCCTCCCCGCCCCTCCCTCTCCCCCCACCTCGCCCCTCATTCCCTTCCTGCCACCTGTCCAGGTCCCAATAATTAGGAAAAGAATGTTGTGTGTGACACTGCTTCTCACATCTCCACCAGGGCCCTGCTACTGTCGATTTAAATTGTGTGGTCAGTACTCAACTTGCAACCATACGTGATGAAATGGCTACCTCAGTAGACGGTTTACAGGGCTGGAGTCTCATGTATCAAGTTCTCTTGTCCTTGAGCAATAAAATGGAAAAACCGTTAAGCTCTGACCTTACAGCCTGCACAGTTTGGGGCTCCAGTCCAACTCCTGATAACCTGCCTTTAAATCTTTCGAACTTGAACTTTTTTGTTTCTGACCTTTCTGCTGCTAGATGCCATTTGGGACATCAGTGAGGGTGGAGCACTGTGTGGGTGGTGACAGGGAAGGAGAGTACATGGATTGTGATGTCATCTTTTAAGTCCAGAGTTCAATGTATGACATAAAAAGAAACTGGACAAGCGCTTTATATTTTTGTGGGGTTTTTCTGAGCCAACGAAAACACTTATGATATACATACAAATGTAGCCACTGGTTTTTGAAAACTATTTATTGAATTTCTTAAATTCTTTTTTTTTAATTTTTTTTTATTTTCGAGAGAGAGAGAGCATGTGCATGAGAGAGTGGAGGAAGGGCAAGAGAGAGAGAGGGAGGGAGAAAGAGAAGAGAAAGAGAGAGAGAAAGAGAAAGAGAAAGAGAGCGAGAGCGAGAGCGAGAGCGAGAGAGAGAGAGAGAGAGAGAGAGAGAGAATCTTAAGCAGGCTCCATGTTCAGCACAGAGCCCAATGTGGGGCCTAATTCAGGGCTCGATCTCATGACTCTGAGATCATGACCCGAGTCAAAACAAAGAGTCAGATGCTTAACCAACTGAGCTATCCAGGTGCTCCTAATTTCTTAAATTCTTAATATAAATCCCAGAATCTTAGAGGTTTGGAAGGAGTGCATATGAATTGAATTAGAAAGAAATATTTCTATTCATGATAGAAAAATTCCTTTATTTCTTATGCATCTCATCATTTTAGAAAATATTTAACACCTATTATGTTTCACATAATATTTCTACTTATTAAGAGATGTAAAAAAGTAATATATAGCATAATCCCCGCCTTAATTAATATGAACAATAAGATACATGAATGATAGGTATAAAATAAGGAAATACATAGTAAGTGAAAGGAGATGGTCTTCCCAGTATGAATAACAATGCCCACAAGATATAAGTGCATTAAACTCATCTCAGATGGTAGAAAAGACGTAAAGCCAATATGGTCCATAGTCAACCAAGAAAAAGGTATCAAGGTAATGGTACATGCAAACACAGGATCACATTGTTTCTTAGTTCTAGGAACATCTCCATGTTTGGCTGTAGTGATTAGGTATTGCATGGAACACAGCAGTAAATTACAGCCGAGGTAGTTAATCCATTGTCATCCAATATAAGTCATTCAGATGGGAAGGCAATATCAAGATTAATCATAGTGTCGAAGAAGGTTCTAAAGGAGCTGTGGGGCAGCTAGTTTCCCTTGCTATGTAGGCATTTTGTTTTTCTTGAAACGTTCAGGGCGCTTTTATTGAGTCAAGATTCTATGAGAAACATTTAAGCTTTAATGTACCAAGACTTGTTAGAGAAAGTTTATTTCTAGATAAGACTTGCCTTCCTTCTTTTTTCTCCCTCCCTTCCACCTTCCTTCCTTCCTTCCTTCCTTCCTTCCTTCCTTCCTTCCTTCCTTCTTCCTTCCTTCCTTCCTTCCTCCTATATTATGTTCCAGACACTGAGCTAGGCATAAGTGATGAAACACTAAGCAAGACCAACAGGCTTCTTGTCATAATGTAGCCTAAAGCCTGGTGGAGAAAATGGGCAAGTATTCAGGCAATTATAATCAAAAATGAGAGGAAAATGAAAGAGGCTGCAACAGGCTAATGGGGTCCTAATAGAGGTACCTGGTCCAGACATAGTAGGGTAACAGGAAGAGCTTTCCAAAGGATGCCCAAAGGTAAACAGGAAGTCTTTACCATTGATCCTCTAGGAAGCCATGAATCTCTGGGTAGATTTCAGGTTCTTTGAATGGTGTCTGAAGTCTTCTCCATGAGCTACTAGAGTGGGTCTCCTTACTGGGGGGATGGGGGGGGATGGAAAATTACCCTTATTGTAATCAGTGTCTTTCCTCAATTATTTAACATCACATCTAGAGGATATCTTTAAGGACAGAAAGAGGCTGAATTTGAGACACATATAATATTGTGACCAATATGTGGGCCACGATATTGCAAAGCACAAGCATACATTCTCCTTCCTTTCATCTTCTCTGTGCCATTATAAATTAATTACAAGTAAAGATTGGGTAGTAAAGTTAGAAATTGTGTTCAAAACATCTCCTTGAAGGATTACAGAAAACTGAATTTCTAGTATATTTATTCTCCCCATATCTTTTTTTGAATATGTTTTTATTTTTGTCTTAAGTTCATTCAAAAACTGAGAGTATGATGTAGCAGGCAAAATTCAAATTATTGAAGGGCCCAAGAATAAGTAAAAAAAACAATTGTTTCTTCCCATAATGTAACTTGCAGTCTAGAAGGGGAGAGAAAGGTAGACAAATAATCACAAAGCAATGTAATGCCTAAGATGATATGGGAAGATTGACCCTATATACTAAGTGGGGGATTATAGTTCATGGACCTTTAAAAAAAGAAACAGACATAAGCCAGTGTATCTGCTTTTGTTAAAAATACTGCAAGCTGCCTTTCCAAAATATAGAGGTAATTCTCCACTGATAATTGGTAGAATCATTTACAGCTTCACAGACAGGGTAGGTGCCACCGTGGATCCTGTGATGATCCTGAACAGTGTAGGGGTGAGCGAGGTGATAGGTATGGCAAACAAAAAGAGGTGCCAAAATACTCCCTAATTGGACAGGATGCACGACAGACATATTTCAGGAGGCCCCTTATAAGTCACACAGAATTAAATTGCAAATGTCCTCCTTTCTTCACCAACCCTTAGACCTGATCTTTCTTATCTTCCAGTCAAGATGAATGAAATGAATTTCTTTGGGGGCAAAGAGACTCCCTGCTCACTGGAACTAAGAAGACTGATGTCTCAGTGTTTGTACAAGCAGTCAGCAAAGGGACACAATCACCTCGAAATGTAAATGTATCTGTGAGAAAGGGGAGTGCTCACAGAGAAGTCAAACTAGTATTAACTGTCACACAAGAACATGTAACAAGAGAAACTGTGCTGCATGATACAGTAATGGCAGATACATGTCATTATAATTTGTCAAAACACATAAAATGTACAGCATAAAGAGTGAAACCTAATGGAAACCAAGGACTTTAGTTAACAATAATGTATTAATGCTGACTCATCAATTCTAATAAATAAACCACTTTAGTGCAAGATGTTAATAGAGTAAATAAGGTGAGTGTTGAGGGAGTATATGAGAACTCTCTATACTTCTCCCCCAACTTTTTTTGTAAAATAAAATTCAGAAAAGTGTATTTCCTGAAATACTTGTTATACTGTACAGTGGTTATTCATATAATCTTGGTCTTCTTGTTAATCTATGAGCTATAAGACAGGGATCTATGTTTGTATTTTTTAAATTTTCTATTTAGCAACTTCATGAAAATTTGTTGCACGATAAAAAGAATTCTCAAGTTTAGGAAATACTTCTCCATTATAAAATATAACACTGAGATGCTTAGGAATTAGCAGGCCAAAGAAGAATGGCCACACTTTGAGTAGCAGTTCCAGGCAGAGATGACACACTGTTCGAAGGTCTGGATGCAAAAGCAGGTTCATTTGACAATCTGATAAAGTACCTCTCCTTGGAGAAGGCCTATAGGGAAACTGAACCATGACCTTGGTCCATTGTTGTGGGAACATGCAAATGCAGCCTCGTATGGCCCCATACTCAACGTCCTGAGATAATCTTTCCTGCAATGTCTATTTAACGACATTCATCTTACTGTCTTTGATTCTAGAAAAAATTAAAATTCTGACAACTGAAAAAAAAATGCTCTTTCACTTGAAGCAAAAAAAAAAAAAAAAAACCAGCATCATGAATACCCTATTTAAATGCAAACTTTAGAAATTATATTTCAAATAGTCCTAAGAGGACTAATTAATAATTGTAAAGTGCTTTGAAGATGGAAAGTGCTAAATTAACGTCAATATTTATTTATTAATAATCAGAGGAGGTGATGCTGCCATGTTGAAGTTGCCTCTTTTACGATCAAGTACCGACTACTACCATGATTTCACTCTCTTAATTGCCTTTTCCAGCCACTATTGCCATGTGGGAATTCCAGACTTTATGCTTGTGTTTAGTATTTTATTATTTAAAAAATATTGCCAGTTCTCTATCTATAACTGCCAGGAATTTCCTCATTTTGTGTGTAGAGAAGCTATTATGCATTAACATCAAAATTTGTGTGTCATATAAGCAGAAACTACACTTAATAGTTAACACTAAGCACAGTATCAACCACAGAGTACGAGCTGAGGAACAAAATTTTGAATGAATAAATGAATGAAAAACAAATTAACCCAGTTCCTTTTTATATATAAAGTGTAAATGTTGCCTTTAGCCTCACATCATATCTATTTGTATCACATGGGAACCTACTTCATATATTAACTGGAACTCAAAAATATGTTACTTCTTCATTTCTTGAATGCTAGGTTGCAGTCTTTTAGCAGTCCATATTCAAGTTGTGGTACTTCCAATGATGTTTAATGGTATGCCAGTGGAAAGAGAAGTTAAAAAAAAAAGCTCAACAAATAATTAAAATATTTAAAAATGCCCAAATAACTGGCATCACTGAGCTCAAATGTCCAGGATTCTTGGCTTTCTACCTTTAGAGTTAGCTACTTTGTATTGTCCACAGTGAGTACCATTGCAAGAACTGCTGACACAACCTGGAGTCCATGGCTCCATTTCTACTTTACAATCTCCTACAAGCTACAAACCAGAGACAGGACTCTGGCCTGAGAGGTACTCATCTGGACCAGCGTTGGTTGTTAGTCGGAAATCGCAACCCATTCTTACAAGCAGCACATACATTTAGTCAACTGGACACAAGGACAAGGATAAGGGAGCTGGCAAAGGAACAGTAGATAGTCTGTAAAAATTCACTTACAATTTCAAGTTATAGTCTACAAAACCAAGGTTCATATGAATAAAGAAGGGGAAGATTATGAAGAGGGACATGTGGACCAGGAGAGAAACACCAGTGTGAATATGGCATATCAGGGCCTCTCTGATCAGGAAGGCTGAGTATCCTGGCCCATTTATTGACTAAATAAATATATTTTAAACACCATGCACTCAAAGCTCTAAATTAGGCTTTATGGCAGATACACTTACATGGCGCTTTGAAGATTCAATTGTTCTCAAGGAACCTCCACAAATAGTAGTTAGGTTGAAACACTCAACAAATGAGTGACCATTCAGCCATTTGTTGAGCCTTGCCATCTCAATGGGACTTTGCTCAATTCTTTACCACATACTCAATTATTCCAGTAGATTTTATACATATAATAATTATATATATGCTATATTACATATTCACATACATACGAGGAAAAAAACAGCTGAAAAATTTAAAGGTACTTATACAGAGAGAGCAAGCACATCCCTCTTGATAGAAAACTGATTCTGAACAAAGCAAGAAACCTGTACAGTCATTCCCATTTAGGCAATTTAGAGAGTTTGCCAAGAGCTAGGTCTGCCTCCTCTGTGACCAACAATGTTTTGTGGTCTAAGACACCGTTCATTTATTACCATGTGACAGGCAAATGCAAATTCTACATGTTGGGAATACAACTGTAACGAGATCATCATTTATTCTTTTCATATTTGTAAATTTTATCTCATCTACCAGATAACTAGCTGCTAAAAGATGGGGCCAATTCTTGCTTATAACTTTTGCATACTGCCAGATACACACTCAAAGTGGACTACGGCTGACTGATGAATATAACGCAAAGAGAAACAATACAAGGCAGTCTCTAGCTAAATTCTAACACTAGTGCAATAGATGCATGGGAAGCCAGAAGGAGAATTTCCAACTTTACTATTTTGAAGGATCTTAATGACCCAAAATTTGGTACAGAATTATGGAATGAAGTTAATTTATATAAAACAAGTTAAGTCTTGAACCCAGCTCAAATTGTGCATGATGAAAACAATACTATTAAGCTTATTTTCCTGTCTTTACCTTTCCTGCTTGAATGTCAGTGCAACTTCCCATAGCAGTTGGGTGATTTCAATGACTACCTTCTCACTCCTTCAATATTCATTGCAAATATCCTTCAGGAAATTCTTGGTATCTTTTCACTGTCTACCACTTCTATTTGAAATTCCCTTGCTTTTCTCTCATTCCCCCCATATTCATCCTGTTGATTAAGAATGGGTTTCTCTAGGGGCACTTGGGTGGCTCAGTCGGTTGAGTGTCCGACTTTGGCTCAGGTCATGATCTCGCGGTCCGTGAGTTCAAGCCCCGTGTCGGGCTCTGTGCTGACAGCTCAGAGCCTGAAGCCTGCTTCAGATTCTGTGTGTGCCTCTCTCTCTGCCCCTCCCCCACTCACACTCTGTCTCTCTGTCCAAAATAAACATTAAAAAAAAATTTTTTTAAGAATGGGGTTCTCTAAAATAAGCAGTTAAATAAATATTCATTTCTTTTTTTGGTTTGGTGTCTCTCTATGAAGGCTTTTCAGACACCCTTTTCCTCTACATATTCACAACCTATATATGCAATGTCATCAGTACTCAGCACAGCCTGCACCATACTGCAGCCATCTCGGGGAACCCATCTGTGGGGGAAGGCGGGGCAGGTGAAGAGCATGGGGAAGTTACCTCAAGATGTCATCCAAGAAATTACTTGTGAATGATAACATGTCTCAACTATTACAGAGAAATTATTTTGAGATCAGGTTATTAGAGATTCTCTGGAATTTTATTTTTGAGGAAAACACTGTTCTAGTTTGAGGTAAATTTTTGCCTACATTAATAACCGCCACATTTTGCTCTACATTTTTCTCCTCTTCCTCAACTCATTATCACCACTCTTGTATTTACTATGAAATAAGATCTTTTACCCATATTGTGACATCCATTTTGCAATTTTGTAGAGGATGCTTCTTTCCAGAGGGAAATCAACTCTACTGAACAGCTGGATATTTTACTTCTCACATCTCTTATGTAGTCTCCTCAGTTAAATCCTCTTTTTTTTTTTAAATTCCTAAAGCACTGCTGGTCATTCTCACATTGTCATTTTAAAGTTATGTGTCCTAGTAAGTACTTTGGATTTTCAAAAGAGTAAATGACAATCTTGAAAAACTTTCTTGAGGTCAGGAATTATGTTACATGTTTTCAAACTTTTGCCATTATTGGCATAGAACTAGGTGTATTAGAGATGAACAGATTTTATTTGATATTTGACTGATGGATTTATTGAATGGCTGAATCTTTATGGTAGAGACTATAGCAAAGACAATTCTTCTTTCAATTTGTTGTTGTTCTGTGCTTGGTAGATAGTCTAGGCATAGTTACAATAGAATCCTGAATAGAGAGAAAGACTTCTAAGGAATAATATTGGATGCTATATGATAGAATGTATGATGAAAACAGTTTCTACCAAATTTTACAACTTCATATAGCTTAATAAAAATTTGCTTTTCTCTTACTTTTACAAAAGAAAACAATAAAACAACTTTCATTGCAAATATACAGGAAGCTTGTATGGTCTCTCTCCTATACATACACATTTGGACACACACACACACACACACACACACACCTCTATATATCAAACAGATACCACATGAAACACTAAGCATCTTTGTTGGGTCTTTGACAGCTAAATTAGATTAATTTAAGTTAAGTTAAATCAAATAACTTGCTTTGTATATTTAAGTTGCCATTCAAATAGTACAGATTTTTCTGCCTGTCATTTAGAATGAATTCAGTACCACAAGTTTTCCATTGAGTGAACAGAGCTAACTGAGGGCATCCAAGAAGAAACCTTCATAGATAATTGGCTAGCTCGGGGAGCTAGTGTAGCGGAACATGATTCCAGATTGAATCAAATTCTGGAGCTCTGTTGAAGAGAGGACTAAAGAATGGGGGGAAAACAAGGTTATGTGTCAATTAAAGAATGATTTGTACTTTTATTTTTATCAATATTTATTTCTTTACCTGTAACACAAATGTCTTTATGAACATATTTAAGAAAACTTGGCTTCAGTTTTTTACATATTATGAAGTACAATAAGAACAAATTTCTGTTCACTGGAAGAATAATGAATGCATAAATTAATCAGGATTCTATTTTCCTGTTGTAAAAAAAATGGAAAAAAAAGTTAGCTTAATGGAGACTTTGGGAAAATTGTCACCATGTCATTCATCAGGCACATAGCACTTCTACAAGGAAATTTACCTCTTATGAAATTTAACACATCACTAACAACATCAGAGATTAAAATGAGTTTTGGCGGAGGCGGGGGGGTGCCTGGATGGCTCAGTCAGTTAAGTGTCTTGCTCTTGATTTTGGCTCAGGTCATGATCTCACTGTATGAGTTCAAGCCCCTCATTGGGCTCTGCACCGACAGTGTGGAGCCTGCTTGGGATTCTCTCTCTCCCCCCGCTTCCTCTCTGCCCCTGCCCTGCTTGCTCTCTCTCTCTAAATTAAATAAATAAACTTTTAAAAAATGAGTTTTTGGTCCAAACAACTATAACTATCCTGGATGCTAAAAGTTGAAATAAAATTACATTTAGTCAATCAATCAATTCTGTTTCATAACTGTGGATTTAACACGAAGATTAAAATTGTCCCTTTATCGTTTACCCCTCCTAACTTTCTGTCTCTCTCTTTCTCTCTACATACCTACCTATCCATCCATCCATCCTTTATTTTTCATCATAATTTATTCACATTTCTAAAAACACACTGCATTACTATCCATATTTATATATTTAAGAAATATTTGGGGGCTTCTGGGTAGCTCAGTCTGACTTGAACTTCTGACTTCAGCTCAGGTCACAATCTAACAGGTTCATGAGTTTGAGCTCCACGTCGGGCTTTGTGCTAATAGTGCAGAGCCTGCTTCGGACTCTGTCTTCCTCTCTCTCTGCTCCTCCCTGCTCATGTTCTCTCGTGTGTGTGTTCTCTCTCTCTCTCTCTCTCTGAAAAACAAACATTTTAAAAATTACATATGTCTGTGTGTGTGTGTGTGTGTGTGTGTGTTTTGGTGTCTGTTATTTGTCTAAAGTCACACAGTATCATCTCTGAAGACACAAAGACTTACCTATGAAAAGACATCTGAATGCTCCGTGAATGCAAGGATGTCTGTCATCACTTATGTTGCTAGTCTATATTATATGTGGTCTACATCACAATCATAAAACCTGCATTTCTGTTTTATAATCCTGAGGCTAGAAACATCTGCGATCAACTCACACTACCCCTCTTCTTTTTCACCACTCTGTCAAATGTGTACTTATCTTACTCTTCTGCCAGATCCGCTGAGGCCACTGCTTTATTAACCATTGAATTTTCTATAACATCTGCAGAATGAATAGTATATAACATGTGCCCATTGTATCTCTGATAAATTAATGAATCATTCATGTTTGATTTCAATGGATGGGAAGAGACTGAAATTTCAATTTGAAACATTCTATTTTTCCTATAGGTAAATGCTAATATCATAAATATGGAATAGCTTGAATATCTGATGCTACTCTCTGTACTATGTAGCAATGGGATGCTACCTTTCTCTAAACAAACTGAGGATTTACTTTTAGTGTATCTGGACCAAAGAATCTATGGTGGAAGACCTCCACCAGATTACAGAGTCCTACTTACTGCCATCTTTGCAAGTGCTGCCCCTAAATTTAAGTTGTGCTATGCTCAGGCTGGTAGCCCTACTGCAGAGTCTCTCCCTTCCTCATAATTCATCCAACCTCACAATTCAAAGTAGGTTCCAATCAACCTAATCTGGGTTACGGGCACTGCAACCTATGTTGCATGCTATTGTTACAGGAAGACATTTCTTTCTGTTACTGTGTGCACCTAGAAGCTAGAAATGCAGGCATTTAACAGATTCTTAGAACTCTGAAGGTGATGACAGTGGGAAAACACACACACACACACACACACACACACACACACACACACGCACCAGCTCTTCTCAGTAGAAGAACTAAGCCATATATAACAATGGTTTGGAGATTCTCTCTAATAAGATGAGTGACATTAACCACAGAATGACCTTTCCTTTGGCAAAATGGCTAAATGGGAGACTTTATTGTAAATGAAATATAGTGTAGGTGTCTAAACAAACACATTAGTGAACAAAATGCTTTAAAAGGTATAGTTATCTAAAAAAAAAATCCAGCACTGAACTGAAAGATCAGTGGTGATTCATGGTTTTTGATACTTTTCAAAGAGGACTGGAGGAGTGAAAAGATATCTTCAAGTTTCACTGTGAGAAATCAATGGAAAGATTTGGAATTGTAGTTAGTTGAGATGATCTGCCAGCTGGCATAATTTGAAATATTTGTATTAAGGAAGTATTCTCATTTTATAGGTAAAGAGGAGTGATTAACAGGAACTTCTTTTCTGGCCACCTTCAGCACACTTTCAATAAATCGAAACTATGTCCTGCCATGAACCATGATAGAACTAGTTGGCAAGCTATCATTACTTCTCATCTTAACATGTGCTCCCCAGTGAGAGTAAGCATTGCCTTGATTTTGTGGGTCCAAGGGCTACGATGGAAAAAAAACCACCATCATAAATATATTGTATACTTTCAGTTCCAAACAATTATAATGCCACTTACAAAATATTGTCATTTATTTTTTCTGTACCACCACTCTGTTGTTAAGTATACATATCTCTCTCCTGCCATATAACAGGTTTCTTTGAGGGTAATGCCTTAGTCAGTATCAAATTTTCGATAATTTTTACTATAATGCATTGCATAGCTTATGTCTATTAGATCTTTGAAAAGCACATAAATCATATTTGATTTTCAATGGATAATATATAGGGTGACACTCAGATTTTAATTTCATATATTCTATTTTACAAAGTATCACTGTGTAAAAAAGCACAGCTGAGAACTCTAGCCCTTAACTCTGATAATCATGTAGGCCACTTTCAGTTGACTTTTTCTGATCTATTTCTCCCTGCTCCAGTATTCTCCAGCCCTTCACATACCTCGTATTGCAAGTATTTGGCTTTGACCAACAGTTTTTCTCCTTAGATGCTATCCAGTATTTGATTCTGGCTTGATGCCCAAAGCTCAAATTAAAGAAACCTCTTTTGCTCCTTCTCCCCATCTATGTTGGATTGTACCCATCGGTATAATCTTTAAAAAAAAAAAGTTAAGAAATATGGACTCAAAAGAGTTTTGGACATGTGATTGTATACAGGACAAACAAGGTTGATATAAATGAGAAGACGATTCAAATGAAGTATCAGAGGGAGAGGAATGCTGAGGTGTATAACAGGAACCAGACTGCATCATGAACAACCTGGGAGTTTAGGCAGGGCAAAAGCAGTATGAGTTAATGAAAGCAGGTGGACAGAAGGGAGGTTTGGATGGATTATAAAAACTGTGCTGCTGTCGACACCGGACATTTGGAGTAGGCACGATTTTACACACCCAACATAGGATGGATGTAAGCACCAATAAATCACCCAAGAGCACTTGTGAAAATATTTTTCAGAAGCACCAGATGTATTCTTACAAGAACTGAGGAAAACGACTCGAGGGATAATTATAGATACAGGAAACTACAAGAATAAAACTTGAATTCAAGATTCTTTGAGATACAACATCTTCTAAAATGCAAACAGAAAACCTACTAAAATTCTTTAGCTTTTCTGATAATTACTACTTTTATTATATTTTTTAGTTTCCTTTTAATTAAGTCATTGCAATTAGATACACTCAAAAACAGAATTCTTAGTTTAATAATGGAATTGTGTTTTGGTTATTATATCCAACTTTTCCCAAGACCTAGCTATATATATGTTATACATATAAATATCAAGAGAATATATATTTATCAAGAGAAAGTTCTATTGATTCAAATCCTGACTTACATCCACCTTCTATTTTCCTATAATGTTCTTTTCAAATAGCTTAAAAACCACGAAAAGATGTCAATGTTCCTTGTTTCCAGCAAGAAATAAAAATATCCACCTGTGTTCTAGCTATCCCAGCTCATCACATGTGGCCCTCAATGAGAACATACTGGATGGCACTGCAGATGCGCAAAGTGCAACGCAGTCCTTGGTGTTCTGCAAGTGCACAGAGTGAACTCTGGTTTAACATGGTGATCAAGTTCTGCATTTGCCTCTACTCCTCATTAAAATTAAAGAGAATACAAACAGAATTAAACCCATAAACCCTAACAGGAAAGAGAATGGGAGAAGGACCATAATTCAACATTAGATTTCAAAGCATTCTGGAGATGAAAAATCGATGAGAACCATCCAGTTACACAAAGAAACCAGAGGAATCTGCAGCCCAAAGTTAACACAGTAAAGGATGGCAGGGAAAGAGGGAGCTAATCTTCTAGGCAGAACTCCCAAAATGTCTGGAATAAAATCAATGAGAATGGAGGGTAGAATTATGAACGTGAGCCAAAATTGGTAGAGAGAAATAGAAAGTCTAACTGAAATTCTGTGTCTAGATTGAGAAGCCAATCACCTCCCTCCTCTTCTCCTCACTCTCCTATATTTCTATATGGATATAACAAGAGTACAAGAAACCTCACAATGAATCAAGGCAAAAGAAAATAAAGCAAAATAATGATCACCCTAACAAAAATAATGACCCCAACATTAAGAAATATAATGGATTGAGTGGATAAAATTAGGACTACTAGCTGGGTGCTGGCACCAGAGAATAAATTCCTTCCCATTTTACTAATCTCTTATCAAAAGCCTGGATCCTCAGTGAGTCAAGTGCAGACCTGGCCAGGTTAGCCTCCTGACTCAAGGGAAATTTTTGTAAGGAAAACAAGCATGCAAATACAGCAGAAAAAAATCCAATCCGCTCCCTGGAAAAGTCAACTCAGTACTTCCTGTTTTAAAAATGTGCAAATAACTTATAATCAGTCGGGCATATAAAGAAAAACAACAGTATTAAAATGGCAAAATAAACAAAAAATTCCCCGTGGAAACAAGAAGCAACTCGTTGAAGAGAAGAAACTTGAAAAAAAATCTAATCAGTATTCTCAGAGAGATTTGAAAGATGATACCAAAACCAAACCAAAACCAAACACAATAAGATAAAGTCAAAGAACTCTGCATATATACTCAGCAAAAAGGATGAAGAAACAGAAAATATGTGGTAAAATATAAAAGGAATAAGAGGACAATCACATATCCCAGACATCCAACAAATATGAGATATGGAAGGAGAAAACAGAAAAAAAGAGGGAAGGAATAAGCAAAATAAAACACGGGAAAATTTTGCACATGAATCTATTTAAAGAGTACCCTGCTTATACACAAGAATGGGTGAAACAAATACTTACTCTAAACATAACATCAGGAAATCTCAGAACGTAAAGAGAAAACAAACAAACACAGAAAACAGCCAACTCAAATTTTGAGTTGCTGTGGCAAAAGATTGAGAGTTGAACAGTTCGATGCCCAGATCTGACAATGACTTGCTTCCCTGCTGCTCAGTTCATTGGCCAAAGCTAGCCTCTTGGCTTCCCCAGCCACAAGGGGTACAAAGTTCAATAATTCTATGTGCAAGGAATGAAGAGGGAGGAAAAATCATTTGTGAACAGCACCAATGTATGCAACAATTGCTTCTACATACTTTTTAAAAAATTTTTTTAAAATTTTATTCATTTTTGAGAGAGACAGAGAAAGACAGAGCATGGGTAGGGGAGGGTCAGAAAGAGAGACACACACACAGAAATCTGAAGCAGGCTCTGGGTTCTGGGCTGTCAGCACAGAGCCTGACGCAGGGCTCAAACTCACAGACCACAAGATCATGACCTGAGCCGAAGTCGGATGCTTAATCAACTGAGCCACTGAGGCACCCCTGCTTCTACATACTTTTATGAATAGTTTGTATATGAAGTTATTCTAGTACAATGAGGGTGAAGGCTGAGATGTGGAGAAACATAATAATTTTATACGAAAGTCAAAAGATAAGAAAAGTTGGGTGCCTGGGTGGCTCAGTCTGTTGAATGTCTGACTTGATTTCGGCTCAGGTCATGATCCCAGGGTCACAGGATTGAGCACTGTGTTGAACACAGAGCCTGCTTAAGATTCTCTCTCTTTCTCCCTCTCTCTCCCACACTTTATGCTCCCTCTCTCTCAAATAAAATAACATAAAATAAAATAATTTTTAAAAGAAAAGTTAAATATGAGATATATTTATACATTTTACTGTGCTAAAACATACATAACAAAATTTACCATTTTAAGAATTTTTAAGTGTATACAGTCCAGTGGTATTAAGTACATTCACATTGTTGCGTAACCATCACCACTATTCATCTCCAGAATTTTTTCATCTTCCCCAACTAAAATTCTATACCCATTAAACTAGAACTCCTATTGCCCCCTCTCCCCAGCCCCTGATATTAATGCCTAAACATTCTACTTTGTGTCTCTATGATATGATTACTTTAGGTATCTCATGTAAGTAGAATCATATAATATTTGTCCTTTTATCTCTGGCTTATTTCACTTGGCATGTGTCTTCAAGGGTATTTCATGTTATAGCATGTGTTAGAAGTGCAATCTTTTTTAAGGCTGAACAATATTCCACAAAAATATACAATGCTTCATTAATTTGCATGTCATCCCTGAGCAGGAGCCATGCTAATCTCTGTATCATTCCAATTTTAGCATATATGCTGTTGAAACAAGTACTAAAGATTTAACCAACTGGAAAACTAAAATATTAACTAAGGGTTGAGTAGAGGAGGGGATGTTGGGGTTATATAAGTGAGCTAAATGTTCATCTTCAATAGACAGGAAATGATAATGCCTATGTTTCATAAATCAAGAAAAAGTCATACCAGCACGTTGCTTACAGCTAGGATGTAACCTCCATAAGAAGCAGCATTTTAAAAAATAACAAGAACAAGAACTAGGTAATTGGAGAGGTAGAGCAAGAGAGAGGTATGGTTTTACGGCAATTCTGCATTGCTATTGTTGGTTTTTAATCTTTACGTATAATAATCTAATAATAAAAAGTACCTCAAACAACAGTACTACTTACTGACCAGAACTGTAACCCAGAAATCCTGACATTTTAATAGTGTCTACTTTTCATTGGAATAGGTTATCTCTCCAAAGACACTTTGTTGAAGACCCTTTTGCCATGAACATCATTAAGTCACATAGAAAAGGATGTGGAAAGGCATAGCAATGGCCTAACTACAAAAGCCTTCTCTCTTCTCATTTCCACGTTTGACTCTTTATATTACTGACATTGTTCTATTTTACATAATATTTTATTACTATAACTACTACTTTTACTACTATTTCCCTCTTTTAACAAGGTCTATCTGCTTCTTTGGGCACTGGCTTTGCTACTTGCCTGGAATGTGTATGAGTTCCTTGAAAGCATACTAGCTTACTTATACACACCCTAGGAATTTTCTCAAAGACCAGTTCTTGTTCAGCACAATTTCCACACCAGCATCAGAACTTTCTTCAGAGTTCCAGGCAAAGGTATCAGCAGCCAGGAACTTTTGCAGTGGCCCCAACTATCACTACAGCTGTGGGGATTACGTCTATCCTCTCCTGCTCTTTAATTTTCCTTAACCACCCAAAGCCAGTCCAAACAACTTCTCATTTCTCCTCCTGACTAACTGGAAAGTCTGAGTTCTGTTAGCAACATTACCTTGGCCAGAAGTTTGCCCTGGAGTTCTTACATGAGTGATGTACTCCCCATGTGCGGCAGCTGAGGCAGCTGAGGTGAAAGCACATTCATCCCAAATTTCAGATGATGGAGGAAGATGTAGTTCCATGTCCTCAAATCAAGTAAGAAATCATTTAAACTAAGTGTTCTTTTTAAATAAAGTTTATTTATTTATTTATGTGTGTGTGTGTGTGTGTGTGTGTGTGTGTGTGTGAGAGAGAGAGAGAGAGAGAGAGAGAGAGAGAGAGAGAAGCAGAGGAAGAGCAGAGAGAGAGGGAGAAAGAGAATCCCAATAAAGCTCTGTGCTGTCAGTGTAGAGCCCAACACGGGGCTCAATTTCACAAACGATGAGATCATGACCTGAGCCAAAATCAAGAGTCAAATGCTTAACTGACTGAGCCACCAAGGTGCCCCTAAAGTAAGTTTTATAGTCAGTATTACAGAGAAAATGGGATATTTCAGAGAAATAAAAAGAATCCTTCTGGTCTGAAAATGGGGTCTTCCCAGTTGTAAATATTTTCTAACTTCTTTAAGTTTTGTACTTTGGTATTCTTCTGAAGTCAATTATCTTTATTTTAAAAACTTTCGCAGATGGAGAAACTTGATTTGGAAAAGTGGTGAAGGGTGGCCATAGAATCTTCTATATGCTGCATTTTTCAAACATTTCAGTATTATTTCCAGCTCAAAATTCCATATACTAGGGAAGAAATCTAGAAACCTATAAAATACAATCAGCTATGATCATGTGGTGACTAAAAGTCATATTAATTAAGGAGTTCTTAAGGAAGCAGAGACGTGCAGCCCAGAAAAAAGAAAGAATAAGAAGATAATGTGTAAAATGAAGAGCTAGAAGTTGTTTGTGTGTCTGGTATGCAGAGTGCCTAAGAGCTTGGGTTCTGAGATCTCGCACACTTGGTGCAAATTCCAACTCTCCATTTATCAGTAGTGTGACTTTCAGCCAGGTCACTCCAGCACTCTAGTTTTGATTCCTTCTTCTGTAAAATGGGAGCAAATATTAATGCCTATCTTATAAAATGTTTGTGATAATAAATAATAACATAAACACATGCAATGTTATTACATGCCTCGTATATAGGAGAAAATTCTGTGAGCCACCAGCATCACCATCATCATAATTATCATTATTACTGTTTTTTATGACACATTATTCCTATTATTCCAAAAGGGAAAGCAAATACTAATGAAAAAATGTCCTAGATCAATAAAAGGGTGCCTTTCTTAGCAAATGCAACCACTAACCATGGGATAGAGAGTTCAATGAAATAATGAGCTTCCAATGGCCATCTCATAGGAATTCTGTAATTAAAAGGAGTTCCTGCATTAAGAAGGAGGTTATACCTGATGATCATTAAGGTCTCTCTTACTTTTCAGATATAACGTAATGATTAAGTTCATGCAGCTCATTAGTGCCAGCAAGTTTGGGGTGTGTTGTGGTCCCAAATTGTCCTTCCTCCTAGTTAATAAAGAGAGAGGCTGACTGCAGAGTTTCCAGTTACTATTTCCACACAGTGATGCCAAGTAAAGTTGTTTCTTATACCCCACAAGCTGGCAGGCCTCACTCTCCTCTTCTGTTTTCATCATGAAAGCCTTAGGAAGCAGAGACCGCCTGTTCTTCTGATCCACTCCCCCAAGAAAATGACAAAATGACATTCTTTCCCACTCTCTGTGAGATGATTTCTGTTAACAGCTCTGGAAAAATGTTGCAAAGATGTGAGTGAAATGATGGCAGGATTTGTTGACAAGAAGGCAAAATGAGGGAATTCGGAAAAAATCACCCCCATTAGAGACTGAGGAGCCTGTGGGTTCCATCTGCTCCTGTCTCCCTTGGCCTGGGGTAGTTTCAGAATCATCTCAGGGGATAGTCAGTCTTCTTTTAAATGACTCAATCAATGGGGCTTCTAATAAAGTCTAATGGATCTCCCTATTAGCAGATTTTTTTTATATTCAGTATAAAATTTTCCTTTGATTAATTTAACCTATTTCTCTTCATTAGATGATGGCAGTAATTTTGAAACAAAGGGAAGCATGCAAATTTAAAAAGAGTCATTGTGGAAATCTCTGCTTAAAATATCTTATTTTTGCAGGAACACAGGGCGTAATTACTGTTCAAACAACCTCTAGAGAGGTGAGGTTGCCAAACAGGAAGGACACCTGGAGCACAGCCTGCCCTGATGCACATATTTCTACTTTCGAGACTGTGATTAGAAGGATCCAAAGAAAGGTTACATGCCCACCCAAATCAGGCCAGTGTGCCTGATATTATCTGCAGATATTCATTCTAGACCTTTCTAGACTCTTTTTTTTTTACTAGAATAGTTTTGCAAGTTGTTAAATGAACTACTAACATGACGAATGAAAAAAAATATATATATATACATCACTCTGAGGGCAATAGTCACTGTATTGGGAGAGAAACACAGGGTTTGGGGACAAAAACTCGTGGGTCCTGGCTGTGCCACTAGCATTGCCTTAGACATTCATTCATCTCTTAAAGCCTCAATTTTCGTCCTATAGAATGGTCACAATAACACGTACTTCACAGAATAGTTGCAAGGCAATTTTTGAGAAGACCCTAGCATAATACAAAGGCAGAAGTCTAGCACTCAATAAAGATTATAAATAATCATTCCCTTTATGGTGTGAAAAATATTATTATAGATATAAGTATGATATTTTGGAAAGATTTATTGAAAATGTTTCAAGATGACTGAAAAAAAGGCGATAACAGACAAAATGTAATTAATTGTGAATTTACATGAAACTAAGGGAAGGGAGCTCATGTAGGAGCAGTGATTTCCAGCGGCAGCGGGGGGATGTCCCCAGAAAAATCTCAATCTTAGTATCCAATGATGGGAGAATAAAATAGGTGGCATTCAGGCAAAGGAACACATGGTATGTTAAGATGGGCACAGGTATTCAAGGAGCAATGAACAAACAATCTGATTTAAACAAAGATGAATACTGGACAATGAATGCACAGAAAGATGGAATGAATAAGTGGCAAAAGGCCAGGAGAGGGAGAATATGAGAAGCCAGGAAGCTATCCCTGCAAGTTGAGTTACCCCTCTTGAAAATGCTTCTGTCCTCTGTAAAGAACACATCGGTGTGCATTCCAAATATCACAAGGATTACCCTGTGTCACAGGCATAAACTACAGTATGTATAATATAAAAGCTCTAACTTGGAATCAGTAAATCTGGTTTAAGATCTTTGCTCAGCCAGAAAAATCTGGGCAAGTGTCTTAACTTTAAACAAATCCCCTACTGTCTCTCTCTCTGCCCCCAACTCTTTCATCTGTGAAATGGGCACAATGCTAGTGCACAACCCATAAGGATATTGTGATGATTCAATGAGGTTGTGTCATGTATGCAAAGTGTTTTGCATGGTTGGGGCACAAAGGAAGCACTCAGTAAGTGCTGGTTTAAAAATAATTCAAACAACAAACATGCAAACAAAAACCATAGTTCAAAGGATTGAACCAATCATTTAAATGTGATCATCTCTCACAGGACTCCCATGAGTAGCCCATAAAACAAGGCCTGTGAAATCCTGTAACCTAGTGAGTGAGTTGGCTGTAACAGGAATATAGAGACAAAATGATGGCAGAACTGACTTTGTAACATCACTCTGAGATTCACTAAGACTGTGAGAGTCTTAGTACACAAATCAAGTGCTTAGCATGTTTCAGTAGAGACTGGAATATAATAAACAGCAAAGAACAAAGTACCAGAAACACAACATTCCGTAGATGTTACATGGTACTACTATGGTCATTGAGAGTTTTTATTAAATTCTATTTGAACAAAAAAAGTTGTAACTTCCTTTTTCCCACCACCTTTCTGGTACTTGTACTTTCTGATAATAATCTAGCCACTTTGTCGCAAACCTAGACAGAACTCACCTCTCCCATCACATTTTCCTTCCTCCCCATTCACCAAATGTTTCTTAATCCATGAAGATGACTGGTTGTGCTTGTTAATTCACCACACAAGTGTTTTGCTGAAGATAAGATCCCAAGATCTGTTGTAAAACAGAGTATCCTTACGTGTTATGTAATAAAACCATTGATCACCAATAGAGAGAAAACTATGTTTATCTGAAGACCTTCACTCTCAAAGGATTTATTCATGGCGATAATACTTACCTATAGGAAACTAGCCGCGTCTCTGCTTTGCCAACTCTAGCCAGTAATGTCCCGTGCAAATGAATTTAGAGATTTTCTCAGCTTGTGTTCATATGCTACAAAAGGGAAATGGTCCAAATTGCACCTACTTGGGCCTGAATTATCGACTTCAGCTTTGAAGTGCAAATGAGCTGAATGAAAACATACTTAGGCTGCAACACAGAAACTATTCCTACTAGCTGATTGATGGTGCATTAACTCTCTTGTAAGGAAAGCCTTGTATTGCTATGGATCCGTAGTCCCCTGGTCCAATTACCCCACAGATGAAGGCAAATGCCACCCACCATATGAACCAGTCAATACTGGTCATTTCTTAAAATTCTTTACTTTTGTCTTTTTTTCTAGTAATTTGAATTACTGGATCACCCATAAAATAGTTCTTTTGTGGTTTATCGGCCCTACTGCTTCTAAAGCTAGACTTATGGACTTGAGCTAAAAAAAAAAAAAAAACTGCTATAAACAACCTCTCAGTAGGCTAAAATCATCAGTATTTATTGTGAGTGCAAACTCCTTTGGAAACTTCTAATCACCATAATCCGTCTGTGTAAAAATAATCCTTGACTAAATGAGTATGTCTGGAAGGAAAAATGAACAGGGCATTTATATGACCACACAAAATGCCATGTGCAAATTATTAAAGGGTTTTCAATATTTTGCAGATTCAAAAAAAAAAAAAAGAAACTTTTATGGAGCCTGACCATATTGCCCTGTGAATGAATGAATGCATATTGACTTTGGAAAATAGTGTCAAGTCTTTTAATAACTCCTTCATTAATCATAGATATTTAAATGAATAAATACATTCTTTGTCCATCACTTCCCATCTGTACCAATTTATATCATGTATCAGGCATAACTGAGAGGCTCCTCACCAAGATGTCTCCAGGGAATCTCTTGGTTACGTTGGTGATTAAGAATTTGCTTCAAAGGAGTGTCCCCTTCTTTGTTGAAAAGAGTAAAAAAGAGGTAATTCTTAACATCTGTTTATATTATCATAAACATTTTTTTCATGAGATTGTGATTTTTGACAACTCATTCATTCACCTTTACTGTTCATCCAAGAGAACTTGCTTTTCATATCCTAGAAATAATACTTAGACCTTTTAAGAAGGTGAGAAAGAAACCACGTTGAAAAGGGGACAAATAAGCTTAAATCCATTTTCCTTTCTACACACTCCTGTGTTAGAGAAAGTATTTTAAGATTCACATGAACATTTTACTATGGAGGTATCTGCCTTTTTTTTTTAAACCTAGAGATTCTCTCTCCAGAAATGACAATGGCACAAGGGAGTGTTTGGGTATAGGTTCTAACGTTGTGTTCCCCACTGTCAAGGAGAAGGTCTAGAAATAATGAAATGTGGAGATAAGCTCCCGAATTCATTGTACTTCACCCAAGATCTCTCACAGCATATTCAAGCATAGGTGTGACAGAAAAGCAAGAGTCATTGAGTTGAAATTCATATTGCTCATAGAAAAAAAGGACAGAACAAAGGGGTCTTGCTAGCCAACAAATGAACTAATCAGACTCTAAATAATTAGCAGGTATCAGTTCGGTGGTGCTGAAGTCTGAACTCCTTAATAAAGGGGTAAAATTATCATGCAATGAGAACCAAATGAGAAAGTAGCAAAGAAGATGAACCCATTTGACTATAAAATTGTACC
Source organism: Prionailurus viverrinus (assembly GCF_022837055.1). NCBI lineage: Eukaryota > Metazoa > Chordata > Mammalia > Carnivora > Felidae > Prionailurus > Prionailurus viverrinus. Next base: position 61,308,008 of record NC_062572.1, on the reverse strand, counting down.
TGAGCCATTTCCCCAGATTAGATAGACCTAAAGTCCCACTTTTTGCAGCTTCAAAATGGTTTCAGAAAAGTTTTTATTATTATCATTGTTCAATTTCATGCGTCTCTGCACTTGAACTTCCAGCCAGGAGCAGGAGTCGAACTGCCAGAAACACTGTGAGGAAACAGTGTTTTTCATGGCTTTTCCAGCCAACATTTTCAGGCCCAGGAGATTTGAAGACACATCCAAACTTTTGAGTGCTAATATGATTTGAACCTCTGAATCTTTGGAGATTTTTTTTTTCCTTCTCAATCAGAACCAAATTATGAGCTAAGGAAGCAGAAGAATGGAATACAATTTCAGAAGTTATTTTCTGTACTGGATGGAATATCTGCAGGCCTCCAGATTCTGGTATGTTCCTTCCGTACTCTGAACATTAAGTGTAATATCTATAAAACTAATTATGATGCATATTATCAAGAGTGACCAATGTTTCTTGTGAATAGCCTCTTTGTGAAATTTCAATCTCTATTTGAATGAGTATTCAGTTTAACAAGAAAATGTATATGCTTAATGATCACCATAGAACATCTGTGTTCTATACAGAATATATTAAATTATCATTTAATTTATCTGGCATTATAAAGGCACGGGTATTTTCCAGATAACCAGACTCTAGTTTCACAAGTCAAAAATAAGCTTATTTCTGTATAGTGTGATGGAGATCTTTCTAAGCTGTGTGATCACAGAAAATGCTAAACATCATTTAACCATCCCTTGATAAATCACCAGTAGGATTATTTCTGTGCTATCTGGAAATATACACTTTATCTTTAGTATGAATTTTTTGCATAACACTTTATTGTTCTTAACTATAATTTCTTGCAAATGCCAGTCTGCCTGATTCAAACAAAACCTCTGTCTCTTCTCTAATTTGAAACTCAAAATATGCTCTGTTATGAATAAGCAGATAATCAAGTGCACTACGTTAAACTGAAGTTGTTAGGTGTTAAAAGAAAAGTCCAAGTACCTGACTACTATGGTGGGGTTTTTATGACAACTAATTTGTGTTGTCAGGGAATTTTTTCTTTTTCTGTTTATTTCTAGGAATGGGTTTATATTCACATGAGACAAGATTACTGTAAAAGTAATCTCTGCACACCATCCACCAGTTTTGGGCATCTTATGAAGCTGGTGATGTAAAAAGAATTATGCCTTTTGCCTACACTTTAGAAAAAAGAATTGAACTCATGCTTGCAAAGATGAAGACAACTCTCTGCAGAATGTAAATGGAGGGAAGGGAGCTAGGGTGGCTCATTCAGTTGAGCATCTGACTTCGGCTCAGGTTATGATCTCACAGTTCATAGGCTCGAGCCCCGCGTCCAGCTCTGTGCTGACAGTTCAGAGCCTGGAGCCTGCTTCAGATTCTGTGTCTCTTTCTCTGTCTGCCCCTCCCCTACTCATGCTCTGTCTCTCAAAAACAAATAAATGTTAAAAAAATTACAAAAAAAATTTAAAAAGAATGTAAATGGAGGGATGCTGGCATGAATATCCTTCCCTGTCCCTGAATATCTTGTGTATCTTCTGGTCATGAGGCTATTTTCAAAATAACCTCAGTTTGTTAGGTATAACATTAGGCCTTCTCCATATAGAGTGAAGTATTGTCTTCAAATGGTTAAAATCATCATAAAAAGATTGCAATTTCTAAAGACAGCCTGAGTTCACATGCTGACTCTAACACTTCCTAGTTTTTCATCACATGCAAGCAATTTAATACCTATCATTAGCATTTTGGGGGGATGATAATATTTAATTTGTTCACTAATACCAGTAAACCCCATCTGCACTTTACACTTACATCAGGCACTGTTCTAAGTAAGCCCTTTATATAGAGAGAAATTGAATCCTATAATGTCCCTATAAAGTGGGTACCAATGGTACCTACATTTTGCACCTAAGGGAATTGAGGCATAGATGTTAAATAACTTGCCTAATGTCATATGGATAGTAAGTGGAGATTTGAACACGAATCTCAAGATTTAGTCTAGATTTGAACTCAAGTAGTGTGATACTGGAACCTATACTTAACCACCAATATATACTATAATTAGGAGAATGCTAAGTATCTTTTTAATTGGTTCATATTACATTACCTAGGGAGGAGAAGAAGCCTTCTCTATCATATTACCTTCATCTCTTTTGTGACTTGCTGAAAACTTTCGTCATGCTGGTCAGCTGTTTCCTTAAACAGCCTAAGACTCTGCCCAAAGGGGATTGAACAGCATGTGATGAAGATTCCAGGCCTGCCCTTGGATAACATGTTATGAGGAGCAAGAGACAGACAAGTTGAGGAAAAAAAAGGGAAAAAGAAAAATAGGGGCGCCTGGGTGGCTCAGTTGGTTGAGCGTTCGACTTTGGCTCAGGTCATGATCTCACAGCTCGTGAGTTTCAGCCTTGTGTCTGGCTCTGTGCTGACAGCTCAGAGCCTGGAGCCTGCTTCTGCTTCTGTGTCTCCCTCTCTCTCTGCCTGTAACCCACTTGCATTCTGTCTCTGTCTCAAAAATATATAAACATTAAAAAAAATTTTTTTAAAGAAAAAGAAATAGATTTACAGTCTGAAGACAGTGTATGAAGGAGAGTCAGGGGCTCTCTAGAGCAGTCCTGGGACAGAAAGGTGAAATAAAAATATTGGATGGGCACAGGGGAAGGGAGAAGGAGTGAAGGATCTCCTGGGAATTTAAGGTTCCCCATTAGTCATCTTCATCTTACTATTATCTTGATTCATTTTAAGTCAACCTTTACAATGCTTCTCTTCTCCTCCTATGTCATGGTACAACAAACGATCAATAAACTTGATGCTTAATGGACACCTAATTCTTCCTTTCAGTAATATCTCTTTTTTTTTTTTCAACGTTTATTTATTTTTGGGACAGAGAGATACAGAGCATGAACGGGGGAGGGGCAGAGAGAGAGGGAGACACAGAATCGGAAACAGGCTCCAGGCTCTGAGCCATCAGCCTAGAGCCCGATGCAGGGCTCGAACTCACGGACCGCGAGATCGTGACCTGGCTGAAGTCGGACGCTTAACCGACTGCGCCACCCAGGCGCCCCTCAGTAATATCTCTTAATACAAAAGATACCTGGTTTGTGTTTCAAAAAGGGGGGGGGCTAATTTAATTAATTAATGATTGTACCATATATTTACAATGAATTTAAATTTGGTTTTTGAGGAAAAAGGCAAGGCATAATGAAGAACTTAAACATCTTACTTATTTTAAGGTTATGTATACATACACTCACACACACACACACACACACACACACACACACACACACCCTACTTACAGTGTGCAATTATGATAAGCCAAAATAAAATAATTTAAAAGAATATGTTTTTTGACAGGTAAATAATCCTGCAGAGTTGGTATTACCACAGCAGGATTCTTTCATGGTCTGGACAATGCACTCTGTATGTGGAGAGTGATTCCACGCGAGCTTTTAAGGAAGCATATCACTATCTGAAACTAACATCCAGAACTTCACCTAACTCCATGGACATAAATCATGCTGTCGTCACTCTAGGGAATAAAAATTGCATTTTGTAAATGCACTGAAACACGCTCCTTCCTTCTTCATCACCATCTTGATCAAAATACTGTGAAGAACATGACAGTATAATCATGGTCACATGATTGAGCGATCAGGAAACAAGACTTACACATATTTTTCAGTTCTTTACCTTACTTTTGTCCTCAAATATTACTTATTTGATACTAGGTTTTCAATTTACAATGGGACTTCAAGTAGTTAAAAATGGATGAACACAAAAATAAGAAACACACCACAGAAGAATCTGTATGTCTAATTTCTGGAATAGCTTACATCTTAAAGAAATGCAAAATTTGGTTACTCTTATTTGAAACATATTTTTAAGTATTCTTTAAAACTCAAGCTTACAGGAAAAGGGTCAGGGAAGTGGTTGTTAAGGAATTACTGACATGTGAGCTTAAACTTTATTTATAGAAAACTCTCTTGAATTTTTGGCACGTGGTATAGATCTTCCTTTGTCTGATAAATTTTAAATGACTCATTGTCTGCAGGGCACCCATTTTGATTTTGTGGCCCTTACAACAAATGTAAAAAGTGAAAAATATAGCAGTTCAATTGGAAAATACACTGGGTAGAGGCTACTGGATTCCAGACTTCAGTTTACTCAAATGAGGCTGATAAGCACATTCTCTCTATGATAGCCATTGTGAGCATGGGCTCAACTAAGACCCATGAGTCCATTTTGTAATATACTAGGCATGATAAAAATAGTAATCTCCAGTTGTTGTTGCCCTTATTTCCTAGAAACCAGCACAGTTACTGGCATAAAAAAATCACCAATAAATACGTGTTTAACTGAATGGAATGAAACTATGTAAGCAACAAAAATTCAAATAATTTAGAAAGCAGCACATTCACTTAAACTACTTAGATGAAATGACAGTGTAAATTGTGAAGCGTAATTATCAGAATGTTTTTAGAGAAATGCAGCATTTCTGACACATTCAATAATAGATTTAACATAGTATTATCATGTATAGATTCTAGGAAAACCACCTTAAGAATAAATAATATTTCACAATTAATAAATCAAACCAATACAATGAAAATTGGTATGTCTAAAACATTTGGAAATGAATCCCTGAAGTTTTTCAGACACTCTTCTCAGAACTTAATTAGACTATGAATATACTGAGCAAGTTCTTTTTTTATCACACACTGTAGCTGAATCCCTGATTCAGAATATTACTACATTAATTCCAAAATATTGAAGGTATCAGTGAAGGAGATATTTAGCAGATTTCATAGATTTCTGCTTGTTTGGTATTTTCATCAGAACTGTGGTGTCTTCTTGCAAGGAGAAGATACTAGAGATCAGTGGATGAAGTCACTTTGTGGATGATGTGGGAAAGGGTAAATGTCAACACTTTTACTGACTTCCTCTTTTCTTCCTATGCCCTCACCAAGGTTTTCTCCATCCTATGCAGGAACATTTTGCTTCTCATTTGAGTCTCTAGAGACTCAAATCTGCAATCTACCTGTGGACCAAACCAGATCAGCAGACAGCTGTGAAATGGCTATTTACCACATTGACCCCATGCAGAAAGGCTCAAATGAAATAAACAGTGGGACTAATAGACCCATCAATGTTAGTTGAGTCTGTGCCTACAATGGCTATAGATGTAGGAATCTGTCAGTGTAAACCGAGGGTTAATATAAAATTATTTCCCTATGAGATATATTACTGTACTTAGTGTGAGATTTTTGTGTGTCTTGATTATTTACTGCATTTTAACGTGTTTAGCCTTTTTTTTAAAAAATGTATTTTACTACACTTGGGTTGATCTGGCAGCCTCAGTAATCTCAGGGTTGGTGCATATCGGCTCCAAGTGTACATATACTGGAGATTTGAGAACGGAGTCTGTGAAGCAATTAAAGGAGATCTTCCAAAGTTGTACTTTTGGCATAAAAGTGTATGGAAGAACTGTGAAGGTGATAAAGTGCAGGAAATACAGGCAATGGGGTTGACTTCTGTTATTCCAAAGGTTCTCAAACCAAGAGAAGCACATTACAATAAGTCTGATTCCTTCTGTCAAAGCTAAACTACTCATTCCAGAAAGGACTGATTTTTGAAGAACCTGAGATCATGAACAGTCTATCAGAAATATTATTTACTTGGTCAAAAATACACAGCATAATTGAATGTCTTTCTGACCTTGAAATCTGATAATCCTTATATCCCTCTGAAATAGAGGTTAGTGAAAAGAATTGCAAACCACTGCTCAGGAAACTATAAAGCTAACAATATTGAAACTATTCTCCTCCTAAATAAGCTTGCCTAATGTTATATTTATGGCTGAATTCATAACTGAACCTTATACAATGCAATTGCCTAACTTCAAAGTTCAGATGTTACTTTGTAATGGCAGAATTAATTTCCTTGATTGCTAATCCATCACGCCTAAGTGTGATGCATGCGGTATCAAACATGGGTATTTCTGCTATCATTAATTGTGGCATATTGTCACAACCGATAAGGAAATGCAGTAAGAGAAAAAGAGAGGCCGGGTATTGGCAGTTTAGCCTTGTTTTCCCATAAGCCATGGCAGGTACAGCCAGACCCCTCCAAATAAAGGGAGGGGGTCCTTGTGATTCTCACAAGGAGAAAAGACAGGCATCCAGAAGCATCAATCACTGGGCAAGCCTTGCTCTCCATTTGCAAAGCTGTTGTTTATTGTGAGATAATGATTGATAGGGTCTAAACAAATGCTGGGAGAAATCACCAAAGGTGCAGGCGCTTAGGTGTGACATTTTGCCACAGGAAATCTGCAGGGAACAGGCCAGCTGGCAATGAGGACATTCTGAGGAAATTAACACAGATGCATTTAAAAGAAGAGCAAATAATGAACTGTGGGTTAAATGACAGCAAGGTAAAATGGCAATTATGGATACCAGGTAGACCATACGCCAGAGAGGAAAGAAAATGGGAAGACACAAGGCAATAAAAACTACTTGGGTGAATTTCATTAAGAAAAGGGAATTTTTTTAAATGTTTATTTATTTATTTTGAAAGGCAGAGAGAGAGCATGAACAGGAGACAGGCAGAGACAGAGGGAGAGACAGAAACCCCAGCAGGCAGCACAAAGCCCAACACAGGGCTCAACCTCGTGGACCACGAGATTATGACCTGAGCCAAAATCAAAGAGTTGGATGTGTAACCTACTAAGCCATCCAGGCCCCCTAAGAAAAGGGCATTATTTAAAGCAGCCACTCTTAATAAAAATATTCAGAATATTCAGAATATTAGGAGGCAGAAGATCCAAGAGATAAAAGATAAATAAAAGGAGTAGTCTTTGAAAATTTTGTTATGAACATAAGCACAATGGGACCAGAAAAGAGTGTGAATTATTAATATACACGATTTTCTCCATTAAAAGTCAATGATGGGAGGATGAAGAAAGATAGCAAGCCCTGTTTGCCAGCATCAGAACCACAGGCTCTACTTGGTGAAATCCTAGCATCCAGGTATTGAGAAATGTGTGTATACTGATGAAGCATAGACAAACATCCATAGAGTTGACTTGGGTTTCCTCTTTACCATGAGAGATGAGGACTGTACTGTGCAGACCAAACCTCAGGTCATGACTTTAACACAAGGTCTGCCTTAACACTGATTGAAGAAGACCTTTCTCCATTGCAGACCTTGTTTGTTGGTTGGTTTTTTTTGTTTTGTTTTCAAATGCCAATTCTTGAGTTTAGCCATTGATGACTTTCATTAATAGCTATAATTAGATCAGCTCTTCTGACCTGTCTCATTTCATTTCTCCCTTAAACATGCCACCTTAAGGATCTTTTCTCCCTGCTGTCTGTTGCATCTCACTTCTCTTTGTCATTTATTCCTGGTCTCCTTCTTTACTGGGCCTGGGTCCATATCTCTCTCAAAAGGTAATGCCAGGTTTCTTTAACCTCTCCTATTCTTGGCTTTATCTTTTTTTTTTTTATTTTTTTTTCAGCGTTTTATTTTTATTTTTGGGACAGAGAGAGACAGAGCATGAACGGGGGAGGGGCAGAGAGAGAGGGAGACACAGAATCAGAAACAGGCTCCAGGCTCTGAGCCATCAGCCCAGAGCCTGACGCGGGGCTCGAACTCCCGGACCGCGAGATCGTGACCTGGCTAAAGTCGGATGCTTAACCGACTGTGCCACCCAGGCGCCCCGGCTTTATCTTTTTTAAGTGAGAAATTATGGAACCTACACAGAGTTATGAACATCGAATGAGTTAAGCTGTATAAACCCTGATGCACAGTTTCTGGCTCAAAACATACATTTTTGTTGTTATATATTTCTTAAGATGTTGTAGTTAAGGCATAGTAATGAGGATATCAGATAGTCCATTATACTGACATATAGTTCACATATATATATATATATATATATATATATATATATAATAAGGAAAATAGAAATCAATCCATTTTATTTCAAATCCCATTTCTAGCACTAATGTTGCCAGGCTTAACTTGTTGTTGGCCCTGTTATGTCTATAATAGCACATGGGTCTCATGTCTACACTTGCTTATCTGTTCCTTCAAAATGTAAGGTCTCAGTTCATGCCGTGTTGATGGGTTTTTGATGGGTATCTTGAGATTTTTCTTCCTTTCTTTTTTAAAAATTTTTCTAACTTTATTGAAGAGGAGAACTTTCTTAAACAAGAGTCATGGGACAAAAGCCAGGTTCTTCTCTGAATCTGATGCAGAAGCTCACTTATCAAGTGGTGGTGAGAGCAATCAAATCGGCTTTCGGAGGTACAGTGCCTAGTCAAGCCTAATAGAAATTTCCTGAAAAGAAGAGGCTAGTATTCCCATTCAGTAAACTGCACTTCTGATATCAATCCCTTCCCCCCCCACCCCCCGGTCTTAATTTAGGAGGAAAAATGCATACAAACTCATATCTTGCTGGAAAAGAGTAGAAGGGAAGTCACAATCAGGTAGGTAAGATTCAGAATTTTTTTTTTTGAATGAAGGTCAGCTTCCTTTCTGTGTGAACTTGGGAAAAAATTACTTAACCATTTTGAATTACACTATACTACATGGGAAATAAGCACAGGAATGAAATCAACATCTTCCTATTGACAGAACATGTTATTAAGGAGATAAAATAAAACTTTTTTTTCTAGAATGTCTTTGAAAATTAAAAATAAAAGAAGAAGGAAGGAAAGAAAGAGGAAGGGAGGGAGGAGGAGAGGGAGGAAGGAAGCCAGGAGGGAACACAGGGAAGTTAGAAAACGTGTAAAATTTTTAAACATAGTTAATTAAGCATGTAAGTGTATCTCTTCTCTTTTCCAAACCCAGGTAAACAACTGAAAAAGTAAAAAAAGAAAAAAAAAAGGCAAATAGGAAGAGGGTATGACAACAACTGCCAAAAGTTTCAACAAATCCCTTTTTCTCTATTTTCCTGTATACCTTTCCTAGATTCTGCTTTGCAGCCTTCCAGTCTGAGGTGTCTGTGTTTGAGTTCTGGCTTATGGAATGAGGGTGAAAGAAATGTGCATCAGCCAGTCTAAGAGCTGAAAAATCTTCCCTATTAATGATGAAGTTACCAATGAACTGATAACTACTTCCTGCAAGGACAAAACACGGACTAAGAAAGAAAATGTGCTCACAGAGCATTCACGACTCAGTCATAAACAATTCTACAGAATAAGGTACACAGCGAAAAGAAATCTGACCTAGTGCTATGACCATATTGAGTGGTGGAAGAAAGGGAAAGTACAAACATGAAGCTTGGAAAGCTGAATCCCTACCTCCAGTCATGGAGGGCCAATCATCACAGCAACAACTATCATCAAAACTTAGCAGTGTAAGCTGATGAATTGGAAGTATGTGAGTGAAGTAAAGTAAAGCTAAAAGGGTAGGAATCTGTTGTCTGCGGTATGAGAATTGGAAACAAAGCAATTCTACCATTTCACATTATGAATCTTGTATTGTGATTTGACTTTTAAAAAGTTATCTAATTGCATTAGTTGTTTAAAATATTCTTTTAGAGGAAGGCAAAATGAGATGTAGAAAAGTATCATAGCATAAAATTTCCAAGGCATTACAGTTGAGAGGTGCAGTGGTGACCGCTTGGGGTTATAAGATATATGATAGCCTTGCCAAAAGTAGCAAGGTAGAAAAAGTGAATATTCATGAAATTGTCTCAAAGACATATCTAACCTCCCAGATTCTGAGTAGTAACCCTGGCTCTGTGATGGGTTTACTTATAATGCAAATCTCATTTCTTGGCTCCATATAATGATAATACTAATAATAGTAACAACAACAACAACAACAACAACAACAACACTGGGGGGGGGGCAGTGAAGATGAGCTATGAAGTTTGAAAACTGAAAACTGGTTTTGCCCATACAAATTCAACGACAGCATTCCTGATGACTGCCCATATCCAATGTCGAAAGACTTACAGATTTACTCTCAAGAAGGCTTGTCAGGGAGTCTTATTTTACAGTGACTAAGGAGACATGAATTCCAGGAAACTTAACCATATGCAATCTTCTCAGGCCCCCTTTCATTCAGTTCATGGATGTTGGCATCAATTGAACAATATTCTGACCTTTTTTAAAGGGCAAATATAATACTACATCAGCTTGGTTAGCTGAACTTTAGACTCCTCTGAATTGGAGAGTATTTGGGAGCTCCTGGGTAGATTTCATATATAATGTCACGGCAGAATTAATGATTCATTTCTTGTAGGAATTACAAAGCTTTCCTTTAAAAACATGTTAAAATATATATCACTTAAACTTGAGTATTTAAACCTATTGTTGAATCAGCAGCCCTCAGGATAAGTGGAAGTACACTGAAAAGAAAACTATGATTGGATCAAGAAAAAATATGCAAGATCAAAGGCATATTGTTCACAATTTCAGAGAAAGAACAAGAGTGGCTCTAGGCAGAAATGGAAAGTGGTTAGCACTTACCAGCAATCTTAAATAATACATTTTTGGGACCCTTCACTTGTTTCATTCTTCCCTCTCTGCCCCAAATCTCTCTCCTATCCCTGGTACCCCTGACTTTTTCCTAAAGTATGTTTTCCCTCATTGAAACTTATACCTTAAATATCTCATCCCATAGGTCTTTCAGCATTCCAAAGTAAATCCAGCCATTCTGATAAACTGACTCATCATCACAATCCGTATCTCAATCATGTTTTACTGTTTACAGGTTATTATGTCATTCAATCCTCACAATAAACCACTGAAGGTTGGTGTTAATAATCTGTTCATTTTAAGTGTATTTTAAGTTTATTTATTTATTTTGAAAGAGACAGAGACAGTGTGAGTCGGGGAGGGGCAGAGAGAGAGGGAGAGAAAGGATCCCAAGCTGGTTCCATGCTGCCAGTGCAGACCCTGATGAGGAGTATGAACTCACGAAACTGGAACATCATGTCCTGAACCAAAACCAAGAGTCACTGCTTAATGGACTGAGCTATCCAGGCGCCCGATAATCTGTTCATTTTAAAGTTGATGTTGGTCACGCATATGCAATTCTAATTATATGATCTGACATACTATAAGTACTTAATACATAGTAGCTAATTTAATTTTCTCATTTGCCATGATACAGTAGGGAAAAATGAACTGGATATTTAAGAGACAAAAATTCTTCCCTCTTTGCACGCAAAGAAAATAATATGTAGCCTAAGATACATTAAAAGAGGCATTGCCTGTTCAAATCATATGCAAAATAGTTTCAGTGATCATTAATTAATGCATATTTATTGACATTCTTGTACAAGGTGTCTTAAAATGAAGAGAACAAATAAATAAATATCATTTCTAGCACAAGTAAGCTCATAGTCTAGTCAGGGAGTCAATAAAAAAGTAAAAAACAGAAGATAACAAAACACACCCCTTAGTGAATACTTGCTTGATAAATGAGTAGAAGAGGAAATAGCAGAGTTCAAGTGGAGGAGCCAGCATATACTTAAGTGGCATGGGAGGTATGCATGAAGACAGAGAGGCTCAGCAGGAACTTGCAGGAGCTCTCTGCTCTACTAGCACCAAGGAGTGGGGGTAGTGTTTGAACTAGAACAGGGCAAAGAGCTTACCTATGTGGTTCTTCTACTTCTGCCACTGGGGAGCCCTTCCTCTGAACTATATCATCAAAGCCCACTTTCGTTAGACTAACTCTCCAGCATTTGAATGACACTGCCAGTAATAGCTTTGTTCTAGAAGCTGGGATGTTCTCGGCCTTATTGCCAGCTGCAGAAGGGCCAGGCAAAGCAGTTGTCAAGTCTCTCCAGACAAGAGACGGTAGCTGCTAACTTGTATTTGTGAAACCCTGACTAACTCTTCTCTAATAAGTTAGAGGAGAGAAAGGAATCCTTAAATCATCCTCTGTAACACCACAAAGTGAGTTTCACACTAAGTCTCCTCTCCAAAGGAGAAGAAATGGCCCCTGACTACAGGGAGCTTCCCTATAATCCTAGTCTAATAAGGCTAAGACCCAAGGGAACAATAAAAACTATTGCTACAAAGCAGGGATAAAATCAGACCTGTTCTGTCACCAGGTAGGGTTTGACATTGGGTAAGTCCCTCCTGCTCCATTTACTCATTTATAAAGCAGGAGTTGAATGAGGTTGTCCTGAGCATCTCTGATTGTCTTAAAGTCTTTTTTTTTTTTAATTTATTTTTGGGACAGAGAGAGACAGAGCACGAACGGGGAAGGGGCAGAGAGAGAGGGAGACACAGAATCGGAAACAGGCTCCAGGCTCTGAGTCATCAGCCCAGAGCCTGACGCGGGGCTCAAACTCACGGACCGCGAGATCGTGACCTGGCTGAAGTCGGACGCTTAACCGATTTGCACCACCCAGGCGCCCCTTAAAGTCTTTTTTTTTAATAAACCAAACTGCAAGGTAGAATAGTTTAAGGAGTATTTGGCAACAAGAATTAAAGAAGACAGAAATGTTTACAGTATGAATAAGAATATTTAAGTTTTTAGGGCTTTCTGCTATAAAAGGTGTTCAGTCCCATTTCTCCTGAAGGCAGCTAGTGAATGGGTATACAGAGAGCTGGAAAGACAGAGCTGTACCTATTAATTCCCTGCCTTGGGAATTAATTTCCATAATTCTGGCTATTAACTAAATTAATCCCAAATGACTAGTATAAGTTGCAACCACACTCATACTATAGGAGATCTTTCCATCTTCTACCCTATTCACATGTTTGTACAAGGAAACACAAGAGCGGTTTCGAAGAAATGCACAGGGAGGTTGGATCCTTGGGCTGCAAGGAGGAGTGACATGCTAGAGGTCCCAGTCGTACCTGTTTGACCACAGTTTACCCAGCTCCCCAAACTCAAACTTACATTCCATTAAATTCTAATATTCCTGACTGAGGAGGAAATGAAATCACAACGCAGGAAACCTTCACAGAAGGGAGGGAGGAGGGAAAGGAACCGCCATTTGCTAGACAGAGCAACCAACCGCCACTTTCTGCTATTTATGAAACTGAAGAGAAACACAAGGTAATGAAATATGGACCTATAGGTCTCAATTAAAAACCAGAGTAAAACTACATTTTATTTACTAGCTATGACTAGTACACTAAGCCACGTGCTGCCAGGATTTTATTTTGTCCCTCCATCTCTGATGACACTGCAGTATGCAGTCAGTGCTCCTCTGATTTTTCTCACTCTTACTCTCAACCTGACCTCAACTTGAAGTCCCCAGTAGCCTTGGTGGCTGGCCCAAATGTTACATAAAGTGGCAGGAGCAAGCCAGCATACCAGGTGGTTTCTGAGCTATTCACTTTGGCATAGTCCTGCCTGAAGATGCCCTTTTAAGACTCATGGTAAAGAGGCTATAGGAGAAAAAGTACCAATGCATCAGAAAACCTACAGGGTGCCAAGTACTATCTAGGTCCTTTAGAAGTTTTATTTGATTTTATCTTTGCAATCAACATGTATTTTTAAATTATTGTTGTGTTTTCCTCCTCCTAAAAGGAGATGCTCAGAAAAGTTCAGTAATACTGATAGAACCCAAATATTACCACCTAGGTGTATTATGTTATTTCTATGTTACAGCTTACTGCCTTTATGATCACCAGATGTTTGTATAGTGGGAACATATTGAACTACTGCCCTGTCTGGGGGTACTAGTTCCCAAACTTGGTATGATTATAGGGATTTTCCTTTCTCCTTCTCCTTCTCCCTCTCCCCTCCCTTTCCCCTCCCCTTCCTTCTTCCTTCTTTACCTCCTCCTCCTCCCCCTCCTCCATTCTCCTCCTCCTCCCCCTCCTCCTCCTCCTCTGTTGTCGTCTTTGCTGTCATCCTCTTCGTCGTCGTCGTCTTCTTCTTCTTCTTCTTCTTCTTCTTCTTCTTCTTCTTCTGCCACAAATTGGCATTAGGTCCTATTTTAATATTTTTATTTTTTTTAAGTTTAATTATTTGGGGGGGGAGGGAGGGAGAGAACGGGCAGTAGAGGGGTAGAGAGAGGGAGAGAGAGAATCTCAAGCAGGCTTTGCACCATCAGCACAAAGCCCAATGCAGGGCTTGAACTCAGGAACCGTGAGATCATGCCATGAGCCGAAACCAAAAGTCAGAAGCTTAACCGACTGACCCACCCAGGCGCCCTTTCCTTTTTATTTTTACCTACCTTTTCACATGTTTTCAAGTTTATGCTTTCTTTGGCCTATGTTCATAGGAGACTGCCAGAAAATTAGCAAGGTCTGGGGGTGTCTTCATAGGAATAAATGGATGGGCACCAGGTAGGGTCTTGGGGCACAGATGGCACTCTTAAAAGTGACCAAAGGACACAGTGCTGGATACCCTTGAAGATAATTCCAAAAAAGAAACCATGGGAGGGAAATCAATGGTAATCACTTAAGTATAAGCAGGTGATCTACAGATAAAGATGGAGCCACCACACTCGGCTTGTACTTCAGTGATGTTCCTCATCCAAAGAGCTTTTGTCAAGCCCTTTCCTTATGGAATTTATCAAATTCCTCCATTCCACAGAAGTCTCTTTGAAGTCTACTCAGTCTATAAGTAATATGTACTCTGTGCCAAAACCCATTCTAGGTGAGCCAACAAAAGCCAAAGAAATGACTGCAATTTTAAGATATTTCAGTGTCATTGGATTAAGAAAGGCATAAACTCATGAAGTTAGAAGAAGCTAAAGAAGATAGTGTGAACTCAAGAGCAGGTCATGAATGATATGCTCAAGGTTCTAAGTAATCTAATCTATTGATTCTACCACTGCTACCCTAGTTTGTGCTTTATGGAAGGCAGGGACTCTGAGTTCAAATTTTGTTAGTAACATTTGTATTTATTTTTTTTAACGTTTATTTATTTTTGGGACAGAGAGAGACAGAGCATGAATGGGGGAGGGGCAGAGAGAGAGGGAGACACAGAATCGGAAGCAGGCTCCAGGCTCTGAGCCATCAGCCCAGAGCCTGACGCGGGGCTCGAACTCACGGACCTCGAGATCGTGACCTGAGCTGAAGTCGGATGCTTAACCGACTGAGCCACCCAGGCGCCCCAGTAACGTTTGTATTTATATTTGTGGTGTAGTTTTATGAAAGTTGACCAAAATCTAGTGGATGTACACTTATTATATATTTAAATACACACACACACACAGTTTTATATAGTTTTATATATATATATTTATATAGTTTATATAAAAATATATATAATTTCTTGCTATTAGCAGAAATAAGGTAGTGATCTTTTCCCCATGGGATTGCACTGACAGATGATAATTTATGCATTTATAAAAATAATATCTAAAACAGATTGTCAGTAAGATCAGAGAAAGGGAAGGTTTAGGATCAGGCTATCTTGCCAAGGTACAAGAGATTCTTTCCCATGTGTTTCTGGCCTTGACTTTTCTAAGGGTAGTTTTACTAAGAAACTTTCCCAACTGTTGATATGAGTGTGCACAGCACAGAGAGCAGAGATTGGCACATAGTGTCAAATAAATACAAGTTTATAGAATGGCTGAGTAAATGAATATCAATCACGAAACCTGTCTGTTTCCCTATAATCAGGTTATTCCATTAATCACCACAAATATTTTCTTACATCTCTTTATATCAAGTACCACTAGATACCTCTAGACATTGACCAATCCCCCTTTACTTTCTCTCAAACAATCACATTCTTTCTGATACTTGTTAATGCATTTATATATTGACTGGTCAGTTCCTTTATCTTTATATTGCCATTTAGTGTATATTAACCTGTGATATGAAAGGTCTGTATGCTCATTGCATATTCAAGCTGGCAGAATTGGGTCATACGTCCTACACCAAACTTAATCACACACTTATTCCCTTGGAGCTTCGTTTAGTCCCTCAGTCTCTCAACATATTCTTTTTCTTCATTACCTCCATAGTTCTAGACTTTAAGATAAACAGAAATGTGCTTCTTGCTTCTTCAATTCAGTTTATTTCAACAGATATTTGTGAGCATCTCATACTGCTCCACACTGTGGTAGGCATTGGGGATGTAAGAGTACCTATGACACTGAACATAAGCATTTCAGTTTGGGAGAGAAATATAAACAAGTAAACAATTCATTTTAATATAATTTGGTACATGGAATTTTCCAGAAATATGATTAAGATGAGCATAGGAGTTTAAGAGAGCTACATAAATTAGGTAGAGGCTCCTAGAGGGGTTGCAAGAGGATGGGAAACAGCTATTCTAGATAAAGGAAATGATAAGGAAAACAGCATGTTGTTGTGAAGGCACGTGTGAAAAGAGAAGCATGTTGGGAGAGAAATCGAAAACAATTACTTTGGTTCTATCTGTACACCTTCTCAACAAAGGGGTTCACTGTTTCTCCTCCCGCAGCCTTAAGCCACTGGAGGGTAATAATAACAGACTAATGGTTTATAGCACTGATTATATATCAGATACTATTTTACATACTTTACATATATGGTAGTTGTCTATATTAACTCATATAAACTTCACAATTACCCTATGAAATTAGGTGCTATTATTGGTTCAGATTTACAGAGAAGAAAACTGAGGAACAGACACTTAATAACAACTTGCTGAAACTATAATTTGAACCAGGAAATCTAGTCAGGAATCCATGCTTTAGATCTGTATTCTAAAAACACACACAAACTGATCAACTAAGAGGCATAATTTTACCTTTTCTCTTTCATATAGAGTAGTGAAGACATCCTTTTAGAGGTTCCAAAAGAGCTTAGAGTTTCCTGGATATCCAGGGTTTAAACAAGGGAGAAACAAAGTGTATAGGTTGGGAGGGTATAATACTCTCATGGTGATCTATCTAGAATAATTCTCATTCAAAACAATCTTATGCAATGTGAATAAAATCAGCAGAAGTATGTGGAAACCTAGTCTAATC
The DNA here is from genome assembly GCF_022837055.1 of Prionailurus viverrinus. Lineage (NCBI taxonomy): Eukaryota > Metazoa > Chordata > Mammalia > Carnivora > Felidae > Prionailurus > Prionailurus viverrinus. The sequence continues at coordinate 61,291,092 of NC_062572.1, read as the reverse complement.
AATTCCTTCAGTAATTTTATGACTACTAGTTTTGTGGGAGGAATCACTTAGGTATCAGTTTTCTCATTTATAAAATAAGATACAGAAGATACCAAGGTCCTTCCCAACAGAACATTCTGTATTATGATGCTACAATGAAGCTTTCATAGTTAGGTTCGTACACATAATTTTCATACTTTGATAGTTGACAATATCCTCAGTCAGGAAACTCAAAAAAAGAAACAAAAAAATCTAAATCAGTAAAGAAGGTCAGATCGCAAAGTTAACCATGTCAGTTCTTGAGATAAAATTCAATCTAGATATAGATATATCACAAACACTTATTCAAAGAAGTATATGTAAGTAAATTCAATGTAAAATATATATTCCCAAAACCTAGGGATCATAATAAGAGAGAATTGGTAACCATAAAGAATCTTAAGTCAAGGAATCTACATTCTCTTGGTGTCATAGGGACCATATCCCATCTGCCCATGGCTGTTTCAGAATAATAGCTGTAGAAGTGAAGAGGGGGCACTTTCTAGCCAAAGAGATGTTAAAGATAAAGAGACCTAGACCAATAACTCAGCCAACCTCAACCGTCCAAAAGTGTCATGCTACTTTCAAGCCCTTTTCTCCTCCTTTGCATACAAGGCAGGCTACACAGGCAGAATGTGTGTACTTGAAAAGCTTTTCTCCACATGATGCAGTTGAAGGGGATTTCTCCTATGGTTGCTCCTCAACCCAATCATAAATACATACTCTCAGGTAGCAGAAACCATCTCTCGACATACTTACCCAGCGTATCATCTAGAAATATGAAAAAAAAAAGATATTATAAAGGATGGCCCCTCTCTGCAAAGAATCCGTAAACGACAGCAATGCTTACATGGAGCCATTAGATATGGTGCAATTTACATTTAAATCTTTCAGTTAAAATATACTGCAGAAATAATACAGTATTGTACTCTCTGATGTTTTTGCAAGGGGGAAAAAAAAGTCCTTCACCAGGCCATGTTTGAAACATCCCAAATCTATCTTTCTACCATGTCCAAAATGTGTCATGTCTGCCAACCTGGCATCTAACGGTGATTCATTGAAATGTGTTGGAAATGTGATTTGTGTGGGAGTCAAATAGAAATCTGATTGGCCCCATCCCTTATATCTATATCTCTCTATATACATTTGGCTTTGACATTCATCAAATTACTCTGTCCTAACAAAGCTTTCTTGCACAAAGTAATCTCAAGCGACAGTGCATAGCAATGTGTATAATATGAAAGGAGTTGAATGGCTAAGCAGTCAGCTTGACAGTATCACTGAAATCTTTTATTGCATATATTAGAGAGTTAAACATTGCAATCTGCTTTTCCTGTGAGACCCAATAAGTAAGGAAAAAGCCAGGTTTACTCAGGATTAGACTGGTTTTCCTTTGTTTTCTTTCCAAAATAGAAAAAGTCTTGATTAGCTCATAGAAGACAGAATTTGCATCTCTATGCTTAGAGGGGTGAGATTTTCCTGCTAGAAATCCATTTTCAGAAGAAGCCTCTTGAGCTAGATATTTCATCCCACTCTTCGGTCTCCTAAATTAAAAACAACTTTATTTTCATTTCTGACTTTGTAAATGGGAATTTTATCCACTTCATGAGAATGACTCATATATGAATCACACACTTCAGGGAACTGCTGAATCGAAAAGTCTTTTTGTTTGTTGTTTGTTTATCTCACTCCAAAAGCAGCTCTTGTGCTCAACCCAGCTCTCCTGGACATGCCTGCCTCGACACACTCTGATAATCAGATGAATATAAATTATAACAATGCCAGTAACAATGACAATGGAGAATGAAGAGGAGAAAAGAGCTGCCAGTTCTCGAATGGCCACTGACAGTCTGTGACCAGAAAACATCAGTGCATTGGGAAAAAAAATGCTTATATATACACATATACACACACACACTCACACACACATATGAACAAAATCTTCTATGACTTATGCCAGCCACTTCCTCATATTTTGGCGGAATTTGTTTTTTGGGGAAAGCTACATTAACTCTTCTGGCATTTCTATAATTGTCTAGAAACTTGACTAATTTCCTAAAGGTAACACATTCTTCAACAAGTGCTGATTTAAGTACTCTGATTTCTCTACTGCTGCTGTTTTTCTTTTCCAAGAGTAAAAATAAATGGGATTCTTACATTATTATATGAACCATTGTAGCAGGATAAAGTGATGTATTTTAGTTAACAAACCTTGCTCAGTACTTACTAAATACCAGGCACCATGTGTTTTAAGTCTTTACCAACTATGACTCATTTGATCCTCATAAAGCCACTATAGGGGAAATGATTAGTACCCTCATGTGACAAAACTAAGATACAGAGGGTTTCAGTAGCTTGCTCAAGTTCACGTGGGTGGGGAATCACAGACTTTCACTTGAACACAGACATTTGTCTCTAGAGTCCATTTAACCATTGGGGGCACCTGGGTGGCTAAGTCGGTTAAGCGTCCGACTTTGGCTCAGGTTCTGATTGCAGTTTGTGAGTTCGAGCCCCGCTTCAGGCTCTGTGCTGACAGCTCAGAGCCTGGAGCCTGCTTCAGATTCTGTCTCCCTCTCTCTCTGCCCCACCCCCACTCGCGCTCTGTTTCTCTCAAATATAAATAAAATTAATTAAAAAAATGAGCATAGGTTGGCCAGAAATATGATCTCTGAGACCAATAAATGAGCCTCCTGAAGAGTATGCCCTCTATACATCTTTCCCATTACTTGAAAGTATACTGTTAAACATTCATTGTGGAATTATAACAATTTCGAGTTAAAAGGTGAGAATTTACCCATTCTATTGGCAGATAAATTGAGAACAACAGCTCAAGTTCATTGGCAAATGAACTGTGGAACTGGAACTCTATTCCTATGCTTTCCATTCTAGGAGAAATGCCCCAAAGGAATCAGGAAGGACTAAATCTTAATAGTCATATATTTAAGTGGAACAGTTCTAGCAAATTTATATATGCTAAGGTTGTCTTTCTACCTAAATCTTTCATAAATAGTGCATAAAACCAAAGCTAGCTAATCACATGTTTTAACAATAAAAAAAACTATTAAGACATACTTGATATGCTCTAGAATAAAAGGTTCATGAGCAGAATAAAGAAATACTTCAAAAGACATTCTACTTCTAGATAGGTGCTCTGGGAATTTATGGAAGACTTTCTAATTTTATATCATGCATTTTGTGTTTTAGATTTTTATAAGCATTTAACTCATAATTAAAACAAAGTACAATAAATGACAAGTTAGTAGGAAAAGTATTTTGAGGAGGTAAAAAAAGAAAATACCAAGTTGATAAATCAAAAAATGTGACCTACAGGTGAAAATAATTAGCTGTTTTTTTTGGTTTTTGGTTTTTGGTTGTTTTTTTTTTTTTACTTTTTCATTTTATGGTGACTTTAGATTTGTAGAAAAATTGTGAAAATAATAAAACAATACTTATATATACCTCACTCAGCTCCTTCTGTTAACACCTTACGTAAATACAGCGCTATCAAATGAGGAATTAACACGGGCACAATACTATTAATAAAGCTATACCCTGTATTCAAATTTCACATTTTTTTTTTTTTACCAATGTGTTCTTTGTATTTACAAGGTATTTCTTATTTGTCACCTCTATAAAATTTCCTTAAGTATTTCCTTTTCTTTCATGTTATTGACACTGGAAAAATATTTGTCAGTTGTCATGTAGAATGTCCGTCAAGTAGGGTCTAGCATTCTCTCATGATTAGACTGAAGTTAGGCCTTTTTCCAAGAAAAGCATAGAAATGACACAATGTTCTTCTCAGTGTGTCATATAAAAGGGTTCGTGATAGCATTTTTTCTTATTTTTGGTGATATTATATTTGATCACTTGATCTTTCCTGAGTCTCTGCACTATAAAGATACAAACTTTTCCTTTCTAGTTAATATTTGGGGTAGATACTTTGCGATTATACAAGTCCTGTTTCTCCTCAAGCTTTCACCCACTAATATGAGCATCCATCAAGGGACCTTGCCTACAAACAACCATTATCTGCTATTTACTTAATGTTGATTTTCTTTCTATATTTATTAACAGAAAAAATAGATTAACAGAATTAATAAGATTGACAGGAAATCTATAAGAAGGAATTCTCTCTTCTCTCGCATTTATTTAATGACTTAACATTAGAATACATTCATAAGTATTTATTTTACTCTGTGGGTTAAAATTCAGTTCTTATTTATTTTCTTGTCCAGACTGTTTCAGCTTCGGCCATTAGCAGCAGCTTCAGGTTGGTTCCTGTATTTTTTTAAACAAATTCTTATTCTTATTCTTATTCTTATTCTTATTCTTATTCTTATTCTTATTCTTATTCTTATTCTTTCTTGAGAACTTTCTTACTTCCTAATACTACAAGATACTCCAGGCCCATCCTGTAATTCTTTTCCCAAGTGTTGGAATCAACCATTTCTCCAAAGAAACCTTGTTCTTTTTTGTTGGAAACTGGGTTTAGCAAGTGAGATGTATGCTAGGTGTGTTCATTGTTACTAGGGTATAATTGACACTAAGCCTTGTCAGGATACAAATGTAAAAAGAATATATATATATATATATATATATATATATATATGTTTTTATACTAACCTCATGCATATGCACACATCTCTCTCTCTCTCTCTGTCTCTCTCTCTCTCTTTCTTTCTCTCTCTCTTTGTGTGTGTAGGTGTATACACACACTCCACAAGCAGATATGTCTGTATCTGTATATATATATATATATATATATATATATACACATGGATATATCTGTATCTACGTGCATATCTATCTACATAGACATATCTGTGTTGGTAAAAATGAATACAGATCTATGTCTATATATGTATCTATATTAATATCTGTATCTGTACCTATACCTGTCACTATGCATTCATGCTTATACCTTAGGTTGTAATATAATATCACAGGTTTACTTTCAGCCTCTCTGTTCCTTCTTTATAACTTCTTTCCCAACAGAAAAATTCTTATTATCATTGATATATTTATTTGTTCAGTTCTACTGTATACATTAATTGCATGATTCTTAAGTTATTCCCATAAGAAACACACTTAGTGACTAAATATCTACATTTATGTACAGTTCATTTTGCCTTTATCCTTACAGCATCCAATCGGGAGTTTGTACTGCCTTTTTCCTGCAGCCCTCACTCCCCGCCCCCACCACTACCACAACATTCTGGTTAGATTTGCTTATTTTGGAGATATTTGAAATAGAGATAAAACATTAACTTTGCTTCTAAAAAGAATAGCTATAAAAAGATGTAATCAGAGAAGTCTCAGGCACTCTTCATCTCTGCCCAGCGAATCCCACCCTCCGTTTTTCCCCTTTGCAACTCTTTTGCTCCCATCCCTGGTGGCAGTAGCCAGTCTCTTTATTTTTTGATTTCTCTTTTTTGTATTACAGTTTTATGAATGAGTAGACACCTGTGCATTTTCTTACATTACTATCTCTACAGAAAAAATAACATATTCTTTTATGCTTCTCCCCCACTTTATAAACATGTCCTGGAATGCATTCAAATATCTGGGTTCATAGTGATCTTCATTTTTTTACAGTGGCATTGTACTCCATTATGTTACTATATCATAGTTGATTTATCCATTCTCTAATATATGGGCATATAGGCATTTAAGTTGAAGACAGTATCTTATAATTACAAACAATGATGCAAGAAAAATCTTCCTATGTATATATTTTTGTATTTGTAAAAGTATATATTCAGAGATAGCTAGAAATGGGATTTCTGGGCCAAAATGTAAATGCATATTAAATTCTCTTATTATCAAACTGTCTCTGGAGAGGACATATCAATTAGTGTACCAAAAAGCCATAAATGAAGAGTGCCTGTTCCCCTCAGCTTTGCCAAGAAAATGTGTTGTCTTTTTTTTTTTTAAGATCATTTATTTATTTTGAGAGAAACAGAGAGACTCTGAATGGGGGAAGGGCAGAGAAAAAGGGAGACTCTGAATCAGGCTCCAGGAAGCCAGACAAAGCCCATGCTGGGCTCGAACTCACGAAACTGTGAGATCATGACCTGAGCCGAAATCAAGAGTCGGATGTGTAATCAACTGAGCCACTCAGGTGCCCCTGTTTTCTTGTTTTTAATTTCTGTCAGACTGATGTGTAAGAAATGGTATCTTTGTTAATTTTAAATAAATCTCTCTAATTATAAATGACAACACTTATATCATGAGTCCCAGGGTCAATTTCATCTCTCTTTTTTTTTTTTTTTTTCTGAATTGTCTGTTCATGTCTTTTCTCATTTTCCTGTTAGGTTTTGGCTATTTGTTTTTCAATTTTAACAGTTTTAAATGTTTATTTTGAGAGAGAGAGCACGCAAGTGAGAAAAAGGCAGAGAGAGAGGGAGAGAGAGAATCCCAAGCAGGTTCCACAATGTCAGCCCAGAGCCTGTCACAAGGCTCAGTCTCACAAACTATGAGGTCATGACCTGAGCCAAAAGGAAGAGCCAGTTAAAGAGAAACGTTTAACTGGCTGAGCCACCCAGGGGCCCCAATTTTAACCGTTTTATATACTGGGGACACTAGCTTTCTATAGGTGATAAATGCCGTGAACATTTTTTTCCAATCTGTCATTTGATTTTCCACTTGTTGATGGCATCATCACTCATGTTTTTATTTTTATGTATTCAAATTTATCATTTTTTTCTTTTATTATCTTTGATTTTCATAGAAAGCATTTCCCTGAACACAATTTAAAGATGAATGTACTCATATCTTATTATACTACTTTCATGGTTTCCTTTCATACATTAGATCTCTAATCAACTTGGAACTTAACTTCACATAAAGTATAAGATATGGGCCTAATTTTATCTTTTTCCAATTGCCTACTCTGTTTTCCCAGCATTGTTATTAGAAAGTCCCCTTTAGCTGAGTGATTTAAAGTGACATCTTTGTCATATAACAGGTTTCAACATGGATTTTGGTCTCGTATTAGATTTTTCATTCTATTTACTGGTCTGTGTGTCTATTCATTTGCCAGTGTCATATAGTTTAGAGGCTTAATAATACATTTTAATGTTGAAAAAGCCTATTAAACAAGCTACCCTTGTAGGTAGCTGAATGGTGGCCCCGAAAAAGATATGCCTACATCCTAATCCCCAGAACCTGTGAATGTTACCTTCTATAGACAAAGACTGAATATTTCCTTACATGTTACAAAAAAAAAAAAAAATTAAATTAAGGATCTTAAGGGGAGGAACTTACACTGGGTTATCTGAGTGGCCCTAAATGATGTTACAGTATTTTTATAAGAAAGTAACAGAGAGATTTGTAAGACAGACCCAGAGGAGAAGGTAACATGAAGAAAAAAGCAAAGAGAGATGCTACCAAAAGCCAAAATATTCTGACAGCCAACAAATGCTGTATGAGTCAAGGATCTGATTTTCTCTTGGAACCTATTGGGGAGTACAGTCCTGTCAGTACCTTGATTTCAGTCTTCTGTCCTGCAGAACTATGAAATAATACATTACTGTTGTTTTGTTTTAAGCCATTCAGTTTTTGGTAATTTTTTATAGCAGTCACAAGAAACAAACATTCTCCTCATAGTTTTCTTTTCAGTGCTTTCTTTTTTGTAATGTTTATTTATTATTTTTGATAGAGACAGAGTGAGAGTGGAGGAGGGGTAGAGAGAGACAGAGACACAGAATCCTAAGCAGGCTCTAAGCTCTGAGCTGTCAGCACAGAGCCCAACACAGGGCTTGAACTCACAGACCATGAGATCATACCTCAGCTGAGGTCAGACTCTTTTTAGTGCTTTCCTAGCTATTCTTGTCTATTTGTTTTTCCAATATAAACTTCACTATCAATTTTTCTATAAGATGGCTTATTGGTATTTTTTATTGGAATTGCATTTGATTTTATAAATTAATTAGAAAGAACTGATATATTTATAATATTGAGTCATCCTATTCTAAACAGGGCATGTTTTCCCATTTGTCCAAATATCCTTTTGTGTTTTAGAATTCTTTAAATTGCTTTTTGTATAGATTTGTGCATTTTCACCAACTGTATTTCTATTTAATTTCCTTTGTTTCTATTATAAAATTAGTTTATATCATACTTGTATGTAATAAAAAAATTAAAAAGATTTCAAATATTAAATTTTCATTCAAGGAATTATAAAATAATATTGTTATGTTTAAATATATAAATTATAAGTTTGAAAATATTTGCAACAAAGAAAAAAGCTTTAAGGAATGACACAGCTAAAAAAAAGCAAATATAATTTCTAAAAAACTTAGATGTGTTACCTAAAATGATATATTTAACAGATTGATTTAATAGCATATTAAACACAGCTGAAGAAAGAATTAGTGTAAAGTCATGAAATGCAACAAAGACCTGGAGAAGCTTTTCAGAATGTAGCACAGAGACATGAAAGAGAAATATGAGAGAAAACCTAAGTGATATGGAGGATAAATGTCCAAGACATGTGTAACTGATGGACTGAATAAGAAATAAAATCATTAAGTATATATTTTTTAACAGACTTGGTCTAAAGAAAATTTTATATATTTATATCTATATAAATATTCACACACACATGTGCCATATATGCATGTATGTATATATCTGCATATACATATATACACACAACTATATGTGTATGTGTGTATGTATGGCTGTAAAATTATTTCCAGTTTTTAGCCAAAGTGTCATTATATAACATCTATTTATATATGATATATCATAAATATCACACACATGACATATGTGACATTTTACTTCACAGATAGAAAATAAGTCAGTTTTACTTGCATATATGGAAATTTTACAAAAAAAATCACCATGCACTCTAACAAAGGGAAATTTCAATATACTCTCAGCAAAATGAAGCTAAGCTTAATCTGCACACTAATAATAAAAAGGAAAAATTACATCTATTTGAATATTAAGAAATACATGTTCAGATTTGCAGTTTATGGTTCAACATTTAAAGATCTTGGGAGCCATCATTCCCATTCTTACAATGAGAAAAAGCTGGACAAACTGAATAGGAACAACTTTTCTCAGACCCATCAGAGAATTGAGGCCACAGGGCAAACTGCCATCCCATGATCTGGAGAAAAACTGCCTTCAGAGAAATATAAGATCTGAGAATTTGCTTTCCTAGAGTAAAAATGGCCAGATCTCATAAGCTGGTAGATACTTAACTAGCAATTCCAATGAATCGCTGGAGCCTGAGTGTGAACTAGCATGACAGAAACTCCCAGGGGATGCACCATTATGGTGGCCCCACACTTTCACACGGTTCTTCCCTTTGAAATCCATTAAGCTTGCTTGAGGAGGATCTACCAAATGTGACCCTGACAGAAGAATAAGAGAAGCCACTGTGACACAACTTCCACTCCCACACTCTTCTCCCTGACAACAACTTCATCTGCAGGAGGAAGGACTTTACCAAAGAACATTACTAAAATTTCACCAAGAGAAGGAAACGGTGCCATACTCCACTCATGCATTACCCTTCTTATCATGAACATATATCTTTAATCTTACAAAAATTATGTGGTATAGGGTAAGAGGATACTCTCCTCAACTCATTTTATGATGCTAGTATGACTTTGATATGAAAAGTTATGATAAATACAAAATGAGGACAGATAACATAGGCCAATTTTAATCATAAATCATAGTGCAAAACTATTAACAAAATATTAACACCTATAATCCAACAACATATGGAGAGAAGAATTCCTGATATAAAAATTGGATATTGTCTAGAAATGTCAGAGAAGCTTAACATTAAGAAATCATGGGGCGCCTGGGTGGCTCAGTCGGTTGAGCAGCCGACTTCGGCTCAGGTCATGATCTCTCCGTCCGTGAGTTCGAGCCCCGCGTCGGGCTCTGTACTGACAGCTCAGAGCCTGGAGCCTGTTTCAGATTCTGTGTCTCCCTCTCTCTGACCCTCCCCTGTTTATGCTCTGTCTCTCCCTGTCTCAAAAATAAATAAAACGTTTAAAAAATTAAAAAAAAAGAAATCATGGGGTGCCTGTGTGGCTCAGTTGGTTAAACTTCTGACTTTGGCTTAGGTCATGATCTTGTGGTTTGTGAGTTTAAGAGCTACATTGGGCTCTGCGCTGATAGCTCAGAGCCTGGAGCCTGGTTCGGATTCTGTGTCTCTCTTTCCTTCTCTGCCCCCACCCCACCCCACTTGAGCTCGCTCTCTCTCTCTCTCTCTCTCAAAAATAAATAAACATTAACAAAATAATAATAATAATAATAATAATAATAATGATAATAATAAATCAGTTTAGATTGGATCATCAAAGAAAGTAACAAAAACCCCTGAGGTACCCAGCCAGATTTGCTTAGATTCATCTCTCTTCTCTAGTGATTAAGACTTTGCTATTGTTCTAAAATATGTCTGTCTCTTCCCAGAGATGGTAATTTAAAAACTCTAGTGGGTTAACAAAAACAATAAAAAAGCACTGCTTACAAAACTAATTAAAATGCAGATTCCAGGGCTGCACTCATGGGAGCATGGTGGACAAACCTACAATTTTCACTAGTACTTTAAGTAATTTTTACATTTTCTAAATATTTTAGGCTTTTGTGTAGAAATGCAATTGATCTTTATACATTGACCTCATATATTGCCACCTTACCAAATTCCTACCTAGTATTTTTAATTTTGCTATAGACACTGTTGTATTTCCTATTTAGACAATTAAATGATGTAAAATAATGAAAATAATAATTCCACCTTTTCAATGTCTACAGTTTTCTTCTTGTCTTATTGTGTTGGCTAGTGGACCCATATAATATCAAAGTAATGATAGATGCTATTTTTATCTTCTTCCTTATTTTAAAGTAAATGCTTAGATGTTTTCCCCATTTAAGATAGTGTTTGGAGTTTTCATAAACTTTTTTTTAACCAACTTGGGAAATTTCCACCTAATCAGACTTTTCAAAAAGTTTTTAATCATGAAGTTATGCTGAATCTACTAAATGCTTATCGTCAGTCTTTATTATGACAATTTTATAGTTTCCTACTGTTTTTTTTTAAAGGTTTTTCAACTTCATTTTAAGGAAAAATTTTTTTTCTAGAAGACTCCTTGGAATTTAGGAAGGCCCAAAATATCTTCTTGAATTTGTTATGCCAATTTACCAGACATGCCTAGAAAAGTGTAATTCTTGAAGAGGAGAGATATAGCTTAAGCTCTGTCTGAGACCTGGGACTGGGACTGAATCTGATATACTAGATTTAATGCAGTTTTTTTAGGAGGGGCAATTCTGTTTTCAAATAATAACTACATTAGATCTATCTGACTCTCCGTGCCTTGGTATATATAGGAAAAAAATCATTATTTAAAACTGAGAACACCTAGGTGTTAGTTTTGGCTGTACTGCTGGCTTGGTCCCATTTAACCTCATGGTACCCCAGTTTATTCTAACTCGATTGAAGGAAGTAATCATAGTCATCCTATTCATAGTATCACTCAACTGATTAACCCCAATAACAATTATGACAGCTCTAAATGTATAACATGCAACAGTAATTTAAATAATTTGTTTGGACAATGGGGAGAGGAAACACTGGTGAACCTGAGAAAATAGATGAGGCAGGGGGTGAGGTGGGGGATAACATGAGATCAGAGGAAGTGCAAGTTGAAGGGCAGAAAATAACTACAAATCCAGGGACAGAGGTGAATTAGTCCACCTAGTTTTTTTCATCGCTGGTTGTGGAATGACTGTTTCAGGAGAATTTTAGTCATACTCCTTCCTTTATTCACATCAGTGTCTTTCCCCATCATTCTACAGATGTTCAATTAAGCCATAAGTATAAGGGACTCCAGCCAGGATGCTTCCTAGACATAAAATACAAAGGCAACCCCAGTACCTCAGCTTCTCAAAAATTAAATCACTGAGAACTCCTCAAAGCCAGGAGTTTCAATAAAATCGCAGGCAGCTCAAGCAATTTCAGTGATGGAAGTATTGTTTTGGAGATTGACATGTAGCTTATAAGTATTAGGTGAAAAGAACAAAAAAATCTTTATTAAAAAAAGAGGAATTAATGAAAAACTAATTAAAGTTTTATAGGAAACTTTCCCCTCAGCTGGAACTGCCAGTATTCAGACCTACAGACAAAACAGTATGAAGGGGCTTCTAGGAAGCAATAACAGAAGTGATCAGAGTAAGAGCAATAGGATACAGGATCAGGCCCCCAAACATAGCTCCAGGCCCTGGGACCTGTGAGAAGTATGTCCCTCATGTGTGGGGACACAGGGAGGGCATGAATTAGCAGGCATGGTTTATTCAGTCCATCTCTGATCTTCTTTCATGATAGTTTCTACCACCTCATCCACTAAGAAGAAAAAGTGCTCCCTCAGCTTAACATTTTCAGCTGCCAGTTTAAAAAAACAAACAAACAAAAAAATATATATATACATATATATATATATATACACACACACATATATACGTATATATACACACACACACACACACACACACACACATATATATGTGTGTGTATATATATATTTGCTTATGTATTTTGAGCAGGGGAGGGGCAGAGAGACGGGGGAGAGAGAATCCTAAGCAGGCTCCATGCTCAGTGCAGAGTCCAGTTCCAGGCCCAATCCCACAACGCTGGGATCATGACCTAAGCTGAAATGAAGAGTTAAATGCTTAACACACTAAGTCACTCAGGTGCCCCTGTCAGTTTTTTACATGCCCATCATCTACCCCTCTTTGATTGAAATTCACATACAGTACACCTATCGGTACCCAGTGGAGAAATTGTGTCGGTTAACTTATAAACTCATTAATTCATACATTCAATAAATGCATTCAGAGGCATTATGCTAGCCGCTCAACAATGCTGATCAAAGGCAGACATGATGTCTGCTACATGGAAAACCTATATTTGAAAATGCAGTTAACAAAGAACGACTTTAAAAAATGAAACCTTGTTGAAATCACTCTATGCTTATGGTAGACATATTTCTTTGGTCATCACCATTTCCAATCTCAGTGCCTTTTCCCTTGCTCACCTCCCACACTAGGGAATATAAAGTCCTATACCTGGTCTTCCAACCTCTTTGCAGCTGAAAGAGACATGAGACCCAATTCTTGGTAAGAACATAAAAGAATAAATATCTGAAGTTCTTTTAATTTCTTGATTAGAAGGAAAGAAGCAAGAGGAAGCTTTCTGGCCCCACCTCTTTCCCCCTTCCTCTGCTTTAAATAAAGTTAAATGGAAAGTGAGTCAGCCATTCTATGACCTCCGGCCAAACAATAATAGTCAAAAGTAATTGTGATCTGGATAGCAGAGCAAAAAAAACCAGAAAGTGACTTTTTTATTATCACAGAACAGGTGACCAAATGCCAACAGATTTTCTGTTATGAATAAAATATAAATCTATTTCTTGATAATATTGGTAGTGTTTGTTTGTGTGACCAACAGCTGAAAATTAGGAATATACTCTTAACTGATACAGTAGATTTTCATGTTGGTTACTCTGAAGAGGACTTGTCTTCTTTGAATGAATATATTCTACTATGTTTGCTTAAAACAATCAATCTCATTATATTATAAGCTTACCTCAAATACCAACATCCCTTTTACCAACACAGCACCATGTTTGCAATCACTGACTCCATACCAGTGAACAAAGACTCTCTGCCCTCCAAAATAAATATTATTGTAAGTTGTATTAAAATCATAACAAGTTAAACAAGCCTTTATTTTTATGCCTCTTCTTTTAGTGGTCTGTGGAAATTTGAAATCATTTGTTTCCATTTCTTAGAAATAGACCCTAGAGGTGCATTTCTCCATGAAACTGCCCACTAATGAGTCAACAGGCTAAATTCTGTTTAGAAGTACAAGGCAACTGATTATGAATAAAAGTATCCTCTTTCTTTGTGTGCAGAAGAGAAAAAGGAAAAAAACAAAACAAAACAACAACAACAACAACAAAAACTTCACCCAGTACTCAGCCTTGTACTTATTAGTATTAGTTCCAGACCCAGTGGTAAGTCAAGTATTTTGAGATGCTAGTCCATGAATAATAATGTCATTGAAGCACAATAATTAATAAAACAGGAGAATGCTCCCTGAAGAGGAGACACAGTGTTACAAGGGGAGAGAAGACCTCACCTTTCAAATACGTCTGATACGGGCGCTTGAACTTTGATTTCTAAAGGTGGGGGCCAGGTAAAATGAATTATACTTCATTAGCAATGTGGAGGGAGACGCAGGCTCCAGTCTCTAGAGAGGCAGCCTTTAATTTTTAAACTCCCGGCATTCCTTGGTGGATGGCAAGCCAGATTCTCTGTCCCAATTTTGCTTAACACAGGTAGCATTTTTTCATGATTGGTTATAATTTTCTTCTCCTGTCATCATTATTGATACGATTTATTAAAGTATGCAGCACTACTCATATATAGAACAACGGGCTTCGTGGACAAATTAGCAGCTGATAAGCACATGCCCATCTGTTCTCCGCTAGCACTCAACTTCAATTCTGGTTAGGCAGGATCACCAATCATGTTATCTCACTCAGCCTCAATGCCTCATCTATAAAATGGAAAGGCACAGTGTCTTATTTGCTTATGCTTAGTGTTATGTAAAAAATGGCATTCTCTGTGTTTGCTTTTACCGCATTACATTACCAAATAAATTTTAGGCAGCCTGTAAAACACATGATAAAGTAAGTATTAAGTTTAGGAACAATAAAAGAAAAATAAACATCTAAAGAAGCCCAGGTGAAATATAACAAATGAAAAAGAATAAAAAGACACAACGTGTAAAATTGGAATTCTGAAATATGTACAATGAGAATTTGCAAAACTTCTGGAAAAGCATAATAAATTTATCTCTGCATGACTAGTAGCAAAGCAGGAAAGGCAAAGACTAATATTCTACTGGATGGAGAATTTGAAAATGAAATAAGACGGTCAGTCCACCTCTCAAGAATCTAGGAAGAATCTAGAGAAACAATTGTGATTTCCTCATAAGACACTACTGTGCTGGATTCGATACATTAAAAAAATAAATAAAAATTACAAATAAAATTATGATACAGACCCTAAAATAAAATAAAACCAATAGTAAGTGATCACAAGAATTTTAGAATAAAAAAAATTTCAAAGTAAGCCAATTTGGTCCCAGAATAATCTCAAGCATGTACCCCTAATATCTGTATTTTTATTAAGAAATAACTTCTTAGCGAATCCTTGGTAAGTTTCATGCAAACTTTATCCCTCAGTAATTAAATGAATAAATTATTCTATGCTATGTAGATTTTAGACATGAGCCTAATAATATATTTTGAAGGAAATTTAACAGAGAGGTTGAGTTGGGTTTTTTAGTATTTAATCTCAAGCTGTCCTTTCAGGACAGGAAATTGATATTATAAGGAATCATTCTTCCAGATGATTTTGAGTTGATGGCAGTAATACTGTATCATCAGTTTTGAAGGGAACAATTAACTTGCCTTCTATAGCTTGATAAAAGGAAGGAGGAAAAATAGAGGCTTAGGATGTATGCAGTAGATACATTACATATCAAGACAGTCATCTTAATGATGCCATTTTGATGCACAAAACTTTGATATTTATAAAATATCGTTGCTCCAAAAATACACCAACATTTATTGTTATCATTACCTAAAAGCAGTCGTGATATAAACTTTAACCCAACTCTGACTCATTCTCCATCCCAGAGCCCCACCCCATCTTTGATCCCACCCCACACGGATCTACCACATAGCCTTTAAATTCTCATTCCACAGAGCTGCTAAATCTATTTATACCTATTTGCTCTTATTTGAACATGTCAGGATCTCTCACACCTCCTTTCCACATGCTACTCATATGACGATCTTCAGTGCTTTTTCTGTCAAGTTGGCCACCTTTGCTAACCTTCTCAAGTGCATCTGTTACTTGTTCAGTGCCATCTCTGGCATTTTCTCATCCCCCCACAGCACTTTGTATGGCTTTGCAGGTTCTAAAATCTTCTATTGTAATTGTTTGTATACTGTATCCCCAGTATGCATCATTCTCTTTAATATTAACAACACTGAGTAATTCATTTTTGAATTTGCAGAACCAAACAGAAACCATAAAACATGACTGTCGCTCCAAGGCTTTTATAAATATAAAAGAATGAATGAATGAATCAAATGAAAGCCACTGAGATATTTTTAAAGAATGCCAAGAATCGACTTTCCCGTAAGACAAAGATGCAGGTGAAGTTGGAGGGACTGGTGTGGGAGAAACCCAGGAGAGGCTTATTGGAGCTCCTAAAATCTTACACTTTGCCCCCTACACCTCTACCTATTTTAGGCCATGACTAGAAGGGCACTATCTCTTTCAATGAAGGATGGTACATTTCATTTATTTAAACCACTGGACACCTCATGTGTAATAAGAATTTTCATTTTGAAACCAAGAATTCTCTTACTGCAGTGTAAGAAACCTGAAGCATTGCTGGCATTGGGACAGGTATAACTACAGGGAAATGATAACCTTCTAATGAATAGGTGCATATGATTGAATATAATGAAATGTTTTTAGGTGCAGTCGGTAAAAAGACATTGTAGAAAATACAGTTCAATGATATAGTACAATAAAACATCCTGGTTCCAAACATTAACCAACTTTCCTCGAAGTGAAGACATCTCCACTGGATGACTGGCCTTGAATTAGGCCATCCGTATAATGCACAGTGACATAAATTGCCATTACAAGCAAATGAACATTTACAAAGTGGGACATGGGGGAATAGTCACAAAGCTGGAAGGCTAGGACTGGGAATCTTGTATCTTATGGAGATGCCTTTCATAAAAAGACAGTGGGACTATAAGGGATCACTGACACTTGTAAAAATGGATGTTAATAGTAACTATTGATTTTAACATATTTATATTCTCAGAAGAAACCATGATATTAAAAATAATTAAATCATATACTTGACATTTGAAGGAATTTATATTTTTCAAAATATTAGATATATATTATCATGTTCATTATTAATAATTTATATTTTCATTTTAATCTCTGAAAAAAAAATCATGTTATATTTTAAGGTTTTTTTAAAATAATCTCTACACCCAGTGTGGGGCTTGAACTCACAACTCCGAGATCAAGAGTCACATGCTCCAACACCTGAGACAGCCAGGAGTTCTATGTAAATCATTTCACATTTATAACAAAATTTACTTAACCATCTGGGAGGATTCTTTGGACTTAAGTTATCTTTTTTGGGAAAGATACTCAAAATAAGCCCAGTGTACTCCACAAAATGGAGGTCCGTCACCACCACATAAATCAAAATGGAAAAGAGATGCAGAGAGATTTTTAAGAATCTCTTACATTTGTGAAATACCTATCATGTAATTATTATTATAATTTGTTAATTTATATCTAAGCTCATGCATCTTATCAAGATAACCTGACAAGATATTCTTCAGATGAGAAGACCTGAGCTCACAGAGGTTAAAAACCTAGCCCAAGATGGGAAAGCTGCTATGTAGCTAATCTGACATTCGCACACCGGTTCTTCTGGCTTCAAACCCAATGTCCTTTCCATTATTACATTCTGCACCTACATGTTCTAGTGAGATTAAAACCATTTTCCTGTGTGAGAACAAGGGAACATGCAAGCTGTCCCTCATATCTGTTCTCTCCACTGCCAGACAAGTCTCAGAGCATAAAACATAGGACAAAAGAAGAAAACAAATATCAAACCAGGTGTCTCCAATTCCTATAACAATGTCTGGAGGCAACACAGATTTTTCGCCATGGTAACATCTATGTCAGTCCTCTTCCTTGCGCTTCCTATAGGAGGCACTGCTTCAAAGTTCTCCTGCAAAGCTTGGGCAAAATCTCACCTTTGTTTACTGCCATAACTCCAGGGAGGTAATAACAGTTTAATCTAGTTGGCCAGGTACAGCCTGCCTGCCTCAGAGTGTAGTCCAAGGGTCCACTATAACCTCTTCTTTTCTTTCTCCAGTTTCTTTTTAATCACCAAGATGTCAAGTGGAGAGTACTAGCTTCTGGTTAGTTATTCAATAGACATATTATTTATGTCTTTATCTTATGTCTCTAAATATTTTTGTCTGAACAAATCAATTTTATAAATGCTATCAAATAAATCTTATACTTTTTCATCCTCTTGTTTTTTTTTTCTTTTCCCAAGGATTTTATGTCCACCCGCCCAAATGCTATCCATCTTTTAACTCTAAGGTAACATCCCAATTATCTTTGAGATTCTAGATTGCTCAGGCCACATTCAGTTCTACTTTTTTATCATGTCTTCCTGGTATTTGGGAAGTATTATAATTTTTTTTCTATTATTGATGGCATACTAATCAGTTCAGATTGTCATAATAAAATACTATAGACTGGATGGCTTAAACAACAAAAATTAATTTTCTCACAGTTTTGGAAGCTGGAGGTCTGAGATCAGGATGACAGCATGGTGAGGGTAATCTTCCTGGGTTGCAGATGGCTGTCTTCTTGCTATTTCCTGGAGAGAAATACAAGAGTGAGAGCTTTGGTATTGATTACTTTTCCTATAAGGACACTACTTCTATCAGATCCAGGTGCTATCCTTATGACCTCACCTAACCTTAATCACTCCTTAAAAGGCCCTATCTCCAGTAGTCACATAAAGGGTTTATGGCTTGAACATATAAACTGGGGAGGGGCGGTGCACAATTCAGTCCATAGAAGATGATTACTACTTCCTACATGCTTGTCTGGTACATTCTGTGGGCATAACTTCTTTGAACTTTGCTAAACAGTATGCTCACCAGTCAACACTCCTTAATTGGTTATATGGCTATATAATTCAAAGGCTAAAAAGTAGCTTCAAAACATCATGTTGCAGGAGTAAATGTTCATAACAAAGGTCATGGGTGCTAATCCTAGTTCACATTCAATAAATGTCTTTCAGGATTTGATATTGCTAATTTTTAAAGTAGACACATGGGTGTCTGTCCACTTCCAGCTCTGCTCTGGCATTTTCTACCCTTTTAGGCCCATTGATAGGAGAATAGGAAGTAGCAGAAGAAGAGAATCTGTGTGTGTGTGTGTGTGTGTGTGTGTGTGTGTGTGGTGTGTGTGTGTATTTGTGTTACACGATCACACACCCTTGCCTGAACAGTGTAACATAAATGCAAATAAACTGATTGATTGACAAGAGAAGTCCTTGGTTAAATACTACAGGAGAGTGAAACTATAATGCAAATCTCTATTTTTTTAAACAACAGTTGCTAATTCAAATAATGCAATTCTAACCAAAATACATGAACTAAATCCAAATTTTAATTCTGATAACCTCTATAACTTCAACCTAACCAGGAAGATGAAAAAACAAAGAATAAAAAAAGAAACTCTGTGTCTAAACACCCATAGGCTGCACAGGGAATTATTCACTGAGGATAAGAGAAGAAAGCAGTCTTTCAAGAACAGCACCACAAAATATTATGCAGACAAGTAGACCAGACAAATATAAGACAGGTAGTATTCAACAACAGCTCTTATTGATATTTAAAGGGCAACCAGGTCAAAGCTAAGATCTCTGACTCTAAGATAAAGGAGTTCAATTTTCAGAAAACGTTCTGCCAAAAATTAAAAAGGAAGAAGATAATGTTATCAACTGAGATTGTGGCATCTTTGTGGGGCCCTGAAGACAAAGTCTCTAAATCTCCATTGTGTTTTGCACTGGAGGGATCTTGATTCCATATTACCAGACCACCAGATCTATCACCTCACCAAAAAGAAAAGGGTCAGGTCTATGTGAGAGGGAGAGGGAGCCAGCTTATTAAGGCAGGAAGTAGGGAAACCTCTGAGGGATTTCTGCTGTCAGCCAAGTGAAATGATTACCCTCCATGTCAGACTCATTTTTATTTATTTTTTTCACTTTTCTACCAAAGAAAAAGTGCCCAGCAGGTAGGAGACACACTCCAGAAGTCCTCACAATACCAGCTAAGAAAAAGAGACACATGAGGTATAAAAAAAGCTGCTCAAATGGATTCATGAATTTCACAACTGAATAGGCCCACAGATTTACTTATTATCTTGAGATTAAAATAAGCCCTTACTCTGGGTTCTTTAGTGACTTGAAGGCTTTGACAATAACTTTTTTTTTTAATTTTTTAGTGTTTATTTATTTTTGAGAGAGAGAGAGACAGACAGACAGAGCATGAATGGGGGAGGGGCAGAGAGAGAGAGGGAGACACAGAATCTGAAACAGACTCCAGGCTCTGAGCTGTTAGCACAGAGCCCGGCGCGGGGCTTGAGCTCCAGAATGGCGAGATCATGACCTGAGCCAAAGTCAGATTTGTAACTGACTGAGCCACCCAGGCGCCCCTGACAATAGCTTTTAATTGATAATTTTTTAAGGAAAATGTAAATGTATGATTCCTAACACCGAAACAAACCTATCTAACCAGAATGGCCTTTCTGAGCACCTATTTGTGATTCCTCCTGGCCCAGACACTGCACAACAACACTAAGAACAGAAGAAGAAAACAGCTGTTACCCTCATATTGCTTACTAGACCACTACAAGTGAAGTTCTGAACTGGTCAAAGTATAGCTACTATTGCCTTGCAAAAGGAATGAGTGTCTACACCAACGTACACTTAGAAGGCAATGAGAAAAAAAAAAAGGAAATCATGATTTCTGAGCCATAAATATGAAGGAGAGTTTAATAATGTATAAGCAAGAGCTTTGGCCTGAACATTGGATTGTGGCTTGATCCTGCCTAGAAGCAGAGGGATAACCCCTGGATATGGAGCACAATACAAGGTAACTTTGCTTTGAGTTTAGGATTAGCTCACCCTGGAGGAGGGGCTTAGGTTGTATAGGTGAGGAACAAGATCTACAGTTGGCACCTATTGCTACCGTGAAGAACATTTTGAGGCTCTGAGTAAAAATTCAAAATTAAATACTATAATTGAGAATTACTTGCTTTTGAGAGGAGGAGACTGTCATTATCAGCAAGTATTTACAAGGAAGACAGGTTAATTTTGTCTCACAGTGGGGGTAGTAAAGCAAAGGGATTAAGAACAGATTCTAGAGTTACACATACCTTCACTTTAGCCTCAATCCTACCTCTCCTTGCAGTGAAATCCTTGATGTTATTTAATCTTTCTAAACCTCAATTTCCTAACGTGTAACCTGGCACTGATAGTTACAGTATTTTCTTAGGGGGTAGAGTGAAAATGCATGTACAGAGGCAGATCTGCTGTGAAGACCATAAAGCTAAGGCTTCAGTGTTCTTCATTTGCCCCATGACCCCGGGAGAAGCCCTAGAAATTGTGTATCTGTAATGTTCTATCTACTTCTCAAAGCAGGCTTCCCAATTTGTGTAAGCTTTAGAAAATGTGAATCTACCTGTATGTATATAAACTATCTAGCATATAAATTCATCAAGAAAGTAATAATTACATATTAAAATTATAGTGTTATTCTCTGTATCACATTACTATTGTCATTCTCTATATGAAACCCAGAGTAATTCCTAGAAGGAAATGACATAGCCAAATTCTTCTGTGGTCCTGGAAAATCACATGACTTTTCTCTGTGAGGTATCATATTAATTTAGCTATTCTCTAGTATTTTCATTTAAACAGATTGAGAATAAATTTAGAAAAAATAGATTGTCAAATATTTGTGAATTAAAAAAAGATACAAGCAAGAATTTAAACCACCATCTTCTTAGACGTAAAAAGACATTATAATAGGACTTTATTGCCTAATCCAGGCAAGCAGTAGTCTAAGAGACTAGGAGAAAGGAAACTTCCTTAGTAATAAGTTAAAACCAACAGGACTTGTTGATAAATGAATAACAGAAGGCACAATGTTAGGAAAAAAGTAAACAAGAAGGGCTCTTAGGATACTAGTTCAAATTGCCAGGGTGGGATCCAGCAATCTGGGGGTTAACAAGCTTTGCAGGTGATTTTCATGCACACTAAAGTTTGATACCATTAAACTAAAGGAATGGTACCCAGCCAGTCAGGTTGGCTGTGCAGTGAAGAAGAAAACTTGGAATGTGACCCCAAAGCAGAATGAAAACATACTGAGAAAGAGGCAGGAGGCCAGCATAAAGTGATGCCACAAAACATCTGAGACCAAAGATCAAACAAGGAGATTGCATTTGAACAAGTGTCAAAATGGACTGAAAGGTAAGAACTGACAAACTGAAAAATGTCCCTTTGCTTTGACACTTTGGGGAAAACTGATCACAAGTGATCACGAGAGGAAACATTTAATGAAATGCTTGGGATACAAATCAGACTACAGTAGGCTGATGAGCAGTGACACTGAAACCATAAATATTTAGATATTTAAACACACGGATTAAAAGAAATAGGAGGATGATAATGAAAGGGAAGTACTGAGTCAAGGAAGAGGAGGGTTTTGTTTTGTATTTCCCTTTAAACTAGAAAGGATTTAAATAAATCAATATACCGAGAGAAGAAACTAAGAGGGGGTTTGGACTCCAAGAAAGAAGACTATAGTGGTTTAAAAAGAGGTATTGTGGGAGAAATTTTAGGAAATCTGTCCAATACATTGGAGGTCAAATGGCTGGAAGAAGAGACATATAAAAATATTGTATATCTATCTATCTATCTATCTATCTATCTATCTATCTATCTATCTCACACATATGCACACACACATTTGTGTATGTATCTATGAGAGTTTTCTTAGCTGATGGAAAAATACTGGCCTTCATTCATGACTATGTTGTCCTCTGGTCCTGGCTTAAAGCACCCACATAAACTCTACTGATTTTCCCATTTCCCAAAGAGTACACGTGGAATGTGTGTGACATAGCAGGTGCTGACAGGGATGCTGGGATTAAAAGGTAAAAAATTATATAGTCCATGCCATCAATATGATCAAGTTAATATATGGATATGTCCATAGCTTCTATATCTTCTATATCCTGTAACAGGTATCAAGACTAAGTTTAATCTAATAATTTGAATAATTACATAGCACTACTTAAAGGTTCTCTGAAATCCCAACAAGATATTCTCACCTACCCATCCAAATGCCAGTTAAAAGTCCTCTAAATTCAAGTAATTTCTAAGATAACATACTAAATAATAGAACCCACTTATCACTCTCATGAGCAGTTTTCATTTATGCTGCTCTCTCTCTCTCTCCCTCTCTCTTTCTCTCCCACCTTTCCTCTCTCTCTCTTTTTGGTGGCCCAAATCATTGGACTGAACAGGATGATGGGGGTGGGGTGTCAATAACCAAGGTATGGGTTTTATGTCTATCTGCTGCTTTTTCTTTCCTTCTTCTCTTTTCCTCCTCCTCATCCTTCTTCTTTTTCTTCTTCTCTTCTTCTTTACTTGAAAAAGAGAGAGAGCACAAGCGCACTAGCAGGGGAGAGGGGCAGAGGGAGAGGGAGCATCTTACCTGGGGCTCTATCCCATGACCCTGGGATCATGACCTGAGCAGAAATCAAAAGTAGGACGCCCAACCAACTGAGCCAGCAGGCTCCCCTATTTCTAGCTTCATAAGTTTATAAAATCTTCACTTCAGAAGTGCTGCCATGTAGGCAAAAGGTGGAACTTTTTTCCTGCCAGTTGTGACTCCTTTATTCAAGTCCTATTTTCATAGCCCCATCGGCCCCAGGTGCCATCCATCTTCAGCCAGAAAGATTGCTTTATTACCACATTCATCAATTTGTACTCTGGGCTCGAGTTAGAAGTGACTTGGAAAGACAAAACTGTTACCTTAGTAATTGAATATGAAAGTCTTATTAGGATCCACTTGTGCTAATCTGATATGAAAGTCACTAATGTGATATGACTTTAACACTGTATAAGCAACAATAAATTCTGATATGATATGAATATTAATACAATGCAATGGGATACTGCTAATATGTTAATGTGGTTAGATATTACTAACAAGATACAGGGATCTTGATTGAAAAAATTAATATTACTTCACCATAATTCTCTTGAACTGCAGTCACCATGTTCCAAGATAGCCCTTGTCCAGATTTTAAATCATTGGCTTTTTGAGTAATAGACAAAAGTTAAGATTATTTTGATGGTTCAAGTTAAGAAATGTTTGGGAATATGGTAAATAATTGCTATTTGCACTGTTCTTCTTGTAATTTTTTGCATCTATGATTGAGTTACATAAATTATGTAAAATGTAAGTTAGACAACAGGTCAGACATCAATATGCCCTTACCTATATTCTGGGAGGAAAGGATAAGAAAAAAGTGGGAGACATGAGCTCTGAGTATCTCCATACAACACCAAAAAGGCATACACCTGTCATTCACTCAAATATTTCCTCTCCATTATCCTTCCATTTTCAATCCTTTTGTATTCCCTCCTAAAGAGATGCAGTTCTAGGCTTATATCCTGTTACAGGATTCCCTTTCCAATAAATATATAAACAAACAAATAAATAAATACAGGGGCAAGTTACTGAACATATTATAATAAATCAGTATATATGAATGACCTTCATTTTGCTCCAAGTTTTTGAAAAAAAAATTTTAATGTTTATTTTTGAGAGAGAGAGAGAGAGAGAGAGGGAG
Organism: Prionailurus viverrinus; assembly: GCF_022837055.1. Taxonomy (NCBI): domain Eukaryota; kingdom Metazoa; phylum Chordata; class Mammalia; order Carnivora; family Felidae; genus Prionailurus; species Prionailurus viverrinus. The sequence goes on along the minus strand of NC_062572.1, from coordinate 61,266,474 downwards.
GGAGGGAGAGAAAGAGGGAGGGAGAGAGACATGGAGCATAAGCAAGGGAGAGACAGAGAGGGAGATACAGAATCCAAAGTAGGCTCTAGGATCTGAGATGTCAGCACAGAGCCCAATGCAGGGCTCAAACCCATGAACCGTGAGATCATGACCTGAGCTGAAGTCAGACACTTAACTGACTTGGACCACCCAGGCGCCCCAGTTTTTTGCTCTAAGTTTTGACAAGTTTTAGTGCTTTAATTATGTTATTACAACATGTCTCAGAACTCATAATAACAAATGTCAGGATATCAGGGCTGAAAATAGTTGGTATACATATCCAGAGAGTGGCCAAAATCTCCACTACCCAGTTCAATCTTTTGGGATTATGCAAACTTGAGCATCTCAACTATGAAGTCTAGTAAATTAAGATACACAATAGCATATCCTATTACAAATATATAAACACTCAAATAAATTGTGTAAACTCTTGCCAATCCAGGTCTGTATAAAATTTCAGTTTAGGGTAGCTGGGACCAATCATTCTCACTACTCTAAATTAATTCATTCTACTGGTACACTTTTGTAACAAGAAAAATTAACCATAGATTATTATAAATGAACTCAATAGAGGTCTGGGATTGGGGTGACTAGTATATAATAACTATATTTGGAGGTTACTGCTGTTATTTAAAAATAATGCATAATAGAGAAAGGAAGTCAGTTCTAAACCCAAAGATCTGGTGGGCTGATAAAAAAATTGGGCCTTCTGGTTGGTTGTGACATTTATCTTTGACACAAGGTAGAAGTTAAGTTGAATTCACATGTAATTTTGTAAACCCTTTAGCAAATCAAAAATGTTAACAACAAAAGTTTTCTCCATCTTGTCTCCATACCAAAAATTTGCAACTCCAAATGTAGGCTACAGTAATAAATGATTTCCTCTTATGCCTGCATCATCTGAATAGATATAAGTAATAAATGCATGACAACAAATATTTACATTTAATTAGCAATGAAAAAAAAGTAATAATAGGGGGGAAAAATCTCTAACTTTTTTTTTCAATTGGAAAAAAGGATTGAGTAGTTAAGAGGACTGAGTTATTGATTATTTTCTCTATTATTACCATGGTGTCATCAGTTTCAGAATGTTTAGAACTGATTAGTAGTGATGCTAAATTCCACCATATCAGCTGTTAACATATTATTTTTCAGAAACAATTATCAAAAGGAAAAGTTAATATGTTGAATCTATACAACAGAATATCTCTTCTTGGGGTGCCTGGGTGGCTCAGTGGTTAAGCATCCAACTCTTGGTTTTGGCTCAAGTGATGATCTCATGGTTTCATGAGTTTCAGCCCTGTGTGGGGCTCTGCACCAGCAGTGTAGAGCCTGCTTGGAATTTTCTCTTCCCCTCTCTCTCTGCCTTTCCCCCACTCATGCTGTCTCTTTCTGAAAATAAATGAATACACAAAAATAATATCTCTTCTTCAAAAACTAACCATTTTATTTAATTAACATAAATTAAAAAAAAAACAAAACAGAAAGCTTTCCCAGCAGAAAATGGGACAAACCTCTTGCTGTTGCCCATAACATCAGTAACTAAATAGAACAAGAGATTCTGATGTGATGTCAAATTTCCAAAAGTTGTTCCCATTCTAGATAAATATAAACGAAATTAAAACCAAACAAATGTCCTGAAAATTTTCACTTTCTGCTAATCTACACAGAAACAAATAGAGAAATCACTATATATATATGTGTGTATATATATATATATATATATATATACATATATATATACACACACATATATATACATATATGTGTGTGTATATATATGTATATATATGGTTTTAGACATTGTAGAGGGCATTTAATGATATATGTATTTCCTTTATTACTTTGTTACTTTTTTCATTGCATTTCCTTTATTACTAAGGAATTTGAGCATCATTTCATATGTTCACTTACCATTTTAATATTCGCTTTTGTAATAGGTATTCAGGATCTTTACAGATACATACACACACACGGGCTATATACTTTTTTCAGTTTTATGTGCTTCCAATCTCTTTTCCCACAGTACAACTTGAATCCCACCCGTTTAATGTTTCTTAAGTAGACATTCTTAATGTCACAGTAGGCAAAAAGTGAATCATTTCATTAATACTTCCTATCTTTGAATCCTTTTACTTCTTTCCCTGCCCCAAGGTTACAATATATATATTGTGTTTTTCTTCAATACCTAGATATCTTACACCCCTGTCATGTATGGGATGAGATAGCAGTCAAGTTTGCATTTTGTTTCTATATACACATCCAACTGACTCTATAACATTTATTGACATGACGTTCCATTCTTCACTACTCGGTAGTGCCACTTCTGTTATTTAATGAACGTATGTATTAAATGAATGTCTGTATTCTTTGAACGGTACACTTTCTACGCTCTCCCTTTTGTTTAATTAGACTATATATTTATACTTGTACCAAATCACACTCTTCTAATTACTTTAGAATATAGTTAGCTGAATTTAAGGCATCCCAAATCATCCTTTACTTTCAGGGCTATCCTCATGCTTCTTAGCAGTTTGAATTTCCATATATATTTTTGAACCAAATTCTCAGTTTCTCTTCAAAATATATGAAATTTTTATTGAAATTATCTTGAATATTAAGACTAATCTGAGGGTAATTTGAAATTTTCAGAATATTCAGAATTTCTGGCACACAAAGAAAGGCATTCTCTACATTCATTTATGGTATCTTTAATTTTTCTCACTAATGTTTTACAGTTTTCTGGTAGAAGCCTTGCATATTTTGTTAGATTTACTTTTAGTGATTACTTCTTAATGTTGTTAAAACTGATATGCTCGTTGTTAATTTGATTATCTGTGTGTTGCTCAGTATATAGAAATATCATTATATTTTGTATAGTAGCCTTGCATCCAGCAACATGGCTAAACTCATTTCTTAATTCCAATAATAAACTATAGAATTTGTTTGTCTTTTAGCTTACACAATAGTATTGCTAAGCTTCAGTAATCAAATTAAATTAGATACCACTTCCAGTATGGACATTCCTCAAGTTAAAAATAGAAATACTGTATGATCCAACAATCCCAGTTCTGGATATATATCCAAAAGAAATGAATTAAGGACATTGAAGAGGTGTCTGCCTTCTTACGTTTACTGCAACATTACTCACAATAGTCAACATCTGGAAAAAAGCTAAATGTCTGTCAAGAGATTAATGGGTAAAGAAGATGTAGGAAAAACATATACACATACATATGTATATATGCATATACATATGTACACACACATATAAAATGTTCATGTTCAGTCATGAGAAAAAGGAAATACTTTCATTTGCAACAACATGGATGAACCTCAAGGACACTGCACTCAGTAAAATAAGTCAGACAGAGAAAGACAAATACTATATGGTATCCTTTATATGTGGAATCTAAAAAGGACAACTCACATAACATATGGCAGCTACCAGAGGCTGGGAGGTCAGGAAAATGGGGAGATGCTGATCAAAGCGTAAAACTTTCAGTTACAAGACAAATATGTTTTGGGAAGCTAATGCACAACATGATGATTATAGTTAACAATACTTCATAGTTAACAATATTGCATTATATACTTTCAAGTTGCAAAGAAAGTGGATCTTAAATATTTTCACCACAAAAAAAAAGGTAATTTATGCTATGTGATGGAGGTGCTAGCTAACTCTATGGTGGTAATCATTTTGCAATATCTTAAGAGTGGAAAATCAACACACTGCACACCCTAAAATTACATAATGTTATATACCAATTATATCTCAATAAAGCTGGGGGAGATAAAATCTTAAACATATATATGCATTTGACTCTATAAAATTTCCCTTGATCACCGATTTAACTGTATCTTGCAAATTCCAATACATAACATTTTATTATCATTTAGCTCAAAATGTTTTCTGGTATTCATTTTTAGTTACTCATTGATTTTGTGGACATTTCAATATGTATATCTTAATTTCTATTTTTCCCCTTATGTAGATCGATCTTTCTTTTTCTTTCTTATTTCCTCCCTTCCTCCCTCCCTTCCTTCCTCCCTTCCTTCCTTCCTTCCTTCCTTCCTTTTCTTTCTCTTCTTTAAATCCATTATTTAGCATATAGTGTAAAAATATTTCTCTTCCTTCTTTCTCTCCTTTAAATCCATTATTTAACATACAGTGTAATAACGGTCTCAGAAACAGAATTTAGTGACTCACCACTTACATATAACACCCAGTGCTCATCCCAACAGGTGCCCTCCTTAATGTCCATCACCTATTTAGCCCATCCCCCCACTCAACATCCCTCCAGCAACTCTAGGTTTATTCTCTGTATTTATGAGTCTCTTTTGGTTTGCTTGTTTTTATCTTTTATTTTTCCTTCCCTTTCCCTATGTTCATCTGTTTTGTTTATTAAATCCCACATATGAGTGAAGTAATATGATATTTGTCTTTCTCCAACTGACTTCTTTCTTTCAGCATAATACACTCTAGTGTCACCAACGTTATAGCAAATGACAAGATTTCATTATTTTTGATCACCGAGTAATATTCTACTGTATATATAAACCACATCTTCTTTATCCAATCATCATCAGTCAATGGACCTTTGGGCTCTTTCCATAATTTGGCTGTTGTTGATAGTGCTGCTATAAACATTGGGGTACATGTACCCCTTCAAATCAAGCATTTTTGTATCTTTTGGATAAATATCTAGTAGTGCAATTGCTGGGTTGTAGGGTAGTTCTATTTTTAAGTTTTTGAGGAACCTCCATACTGTTTTCCAGAGTGGTTGCACCAGTTTGCATTCCCACCAAGGGTGCAAAAAGTTTCCCCTTTATCCACATCCTCACGAACATCTGTTGTTGCCTGAGTTGTTAATTTTAGCCATTCCCACAGGTGTGAGGTGGTATCTCATTGTGGTTGTAATTTGTATTTCCCTGATGATGAGTGATGTTGAGCATCTTTTCATGTGTCTGTTAGCCATATGGATGTCTTCTTTGGGAAAGTGTCTGTTCATGTCTTCTGCCCATTTCTTCACTGCATTATTTGTTTTTGGGTGTTGAATTTGATAAGTTCTTCATAGATTTTGGAAACTAACCCTTTATCTGATATGCCATTTGCAAATATATCTTAATTTCTAAATATATCTAATTATCTCTTTGATGTTGATTTCCAGCTTAAATTTATTATGACAGAGAACATATTGTGTATGATTTCAGTCCCTCAGATTTTGTTGAGATCTGGTTTATGAATAATTTAATGTATTGGGATTTTACCAGAAATTCTACCCATGATAAGCTTTCCATGCCAACTGTTAATGTTTTGATCGTGTAGCCTCCCATGAATATCAAAAGCACTTCTCAGACTCTCTGCTGCTTCTCCTAAAATTGGCAAGTATTTGCTCTAGTGGAAAATAGTGGTCCAAATACCTGCTTAATTTTCTTTTTTGGGTTCTTGTTCTAGTGATATTTTACTACCTTGTTATTTAAGTATATTATAAAATATATAATCTACATAAATATGTATTTAAATAACAATAAAGAATCTATTTCTATATTATTGTATATGATATATAATATGTATTCCTATTTCTAAATTTTTATATTTTTTCAAATGTGAGTAATGGCCCATATTACCCAGCCTAACAATGGTTTCTCTATAGCTCTTGATGTTCTTAACTGTACCCTTTCTATCTCTTTAAGCTTATGTGAAACTTTATTAAAAAATTATTCAGCAAGACCTTCCACATCACTAATTTTCTTGTGTGCTGTGCTCATTTTTTATGATATGTCATCTAGTGACTACTTAACTTTTATTGTTTTGGTTTTTGTCAATTGTATTTTTTTCATACAAGATCTTTAATTAGTTCTATTTTATTAATCTCATTTTTTAGATGAAATATCCATGAAAATACAAATCAAAACCACACTGAGATACCACCTTACACCTGTCGGAATAGCTAACATTAACAACTCAGTCAACAACAGATGTTGGTAAGGATGCGAAGAAAGAGGATCTCTTTTGCACTGCTGGTGGGAATGCAAGCTGGTGCAGCCACTCTGGACAACAGTACGGAGGTTGCTCAAAAACTTAAAAATAGAACTACCCTATGACCCAGCAATTGCAATACTAGGTATCTATCCAAGGGATACAGGTATGCTGTTTCAAAGGGACATATGTACACCCATGTTTATAGCAGCACTATCAACAATAGCCAAAGCATGGAAAGAGTCCTAATGTCCATCAATGGATGAATGGATAAAGAAGATGTGGTATATATATATATACATATATATATGTATATATATATATACACACATATATATGTATATATATATATACCACATTCATATATATATATGTATATATGTATATATAAAGAAGAAGAAGAAGATAAAGAAGATAAAGAAGATGTGGTATATATACACATATATATGTATATATGTATATACATATATATGTATACATGTATATACATATATATACACACATATACAATGGAGTATTACTCAGCAATCAAAAAGAATGAAATCTTGCCATTTGCAACTACGTGGATGGAACTAGAAGGTATTATTATGCTAAGAGAAATTAGTCAGAGAAAGACAAATATCATATGACTTCACTCATATGAGGACTTTAAGATACAAAACAGATGAACATAATGGAAGGGAAGCAAAAATAATATAAAAACAGGGAGGGGGACAGAACATAAGAGACTCTTAAATATGGAGAACAAACAGAGGGTTACAGGAAGTGTGTGGGAGGGAGGATGGGCTAAATGGGTGAGGGGCATTAAGGAATCTACTCCTGAAATCATTGTTGCACTATATACTAACTAACTTGGATGCAAATTAAAAAAAAAAAAAAAGAAGGGGTGCCTGGGTGGCGCAGTCGGTTAAGCGTCCGACTTCAGCCAGGTCACGATCTCGTGGTCCGGGAGTTCGAGCCCCGCGTCGGGCTCTGGGCTGATGATGGCTCAGAGCCTGGAGCCTGTTTCCGATTCTGTGTCTCCCTCTCTCTCTGCCCCTCCCCCGTTCATGCTCTGTCTCTCTCTGTCCCAAAAATAAATAAACGTTGAAAAAAAAAATATAAAAAGAAGAAGAAGAAAAAGAAGAAATATTATCCCTGAGCCCTACTAGAATATTGTGTGTAGTATTCATTTACTTTTTCCTTGGCTATAACCTATTTCATTTGTGGCAGGTTGTTTGCTTTTTTCTATGAATTATAGTGAGCCTTGATTTTGTCACCACTTCTGTAGTTGAGAAACTTTGTACATCTATTTGCTTACATCTTTGGATCAGGTTGCCTTCTTGGAGGAAATGGTTCAGAGGTCCCCCTTTGCCTTGCATTCTATAATGTATTCAGAGAGAATCAGAAAGGGAAAGAAAAGATTATACTCAACATTAATGGTTTGGATGTCCTTTAATTTCCCACAAAACATCACCAGCACCTGGAGGGCCATTCTGTCATCAAATCCTGGACTGCATACCGTCTCCAGCAGACAATCAGCCCAGTTACTACTCATAGCACTAGGACAGTATGAGTCATCAGTGACCAACGTGTCTGACTACTGTCACTCTGGCACCTACACTCAACACACTGCTTCTTTCTGTGCTGGTCCCTATCTTGCTCCAAGCTCCACCACTAAGGAAATAGCTCACATCATGTCTCCTATCTAGCTTCTTCCCCTGCTGGCCAAGGGCCGTTTCTCCTTTAGTTTTATCTTCTGTTTTTCTCCTTTTAAAGATCCTATGTAGTTTCCACTCCTCTAAAATTATTATACCAGTTTTAGTGTGTTTTAGATTTATTTTTCCTTTTATTAATCTTTTCTACTATTTCTGTAAATGTGGCATGAGAAAAAGATTCTGTAGCATAAACACAGCATGATATATTGAAATGAAAATGTTCTCTAGACAAGAATGATTTAAAGAGCTGAAAACAATAGGATGTTTCAGAGAGGACCAGCATGCCTATGAAGCATAGTCCTAGACAGTCACTACAATGAGAGACACTAAAAAACAAGGGTCAATATATGGAATCAAAGCACCAGGGGAATGGAGAGAAATACTGAGAGGAAGTGGAGAGTAGGGGTGGTAGGAAACTTACACTGGCAGATTTTTTTTTCTGACCAGAGCAGACCTGACCAGAACTGTTTCATCCCTGAATGTGAGAAACAGGTTAACGTGACAACATGGCAAATTCCTTAAGTTGTTTTTTGTTTAACACAGTTTTCATTTCATCTGCAGAGGATATCCCAGTCTGAGGATACTGAGATTGATAAAATTTGGTTATACTTTAGCAGAAGGTCTGGTCAGAAAAAATGAGATGGCTCACCAAAACTTAAACTGCTTAGTCTAAAGAAAGGCAACAATTCTCAAAGCATTTACTGACCCACATCTCTGTCTTCCATGACTACAGGCTCCCATGAACTCTCATACATTAAAGTTTCATTGCCCCAGTTAGCAATTAAGTAGTGAGTTGTGAATTTTTACTGCATGGAAGGCAGTAAGTGAGGCATTTTTGAGGATAAAAAGTGTACCAACTGTAGTCTCTATATCAAGAAGCTTGCAACAAACAAACAAGCAAACAAAACCAAAAAGAGCAATCTTGTGGGAGAGATAAAAACAGCTATGCAATTACAATACAGAATAACAGTGGTAATTCTGATATAAATGAGAGTTTACACTACTGTAGTTTAGAATGCAGGGGGATTGTGTCTAGGAAATCAGTTTTAGCAATGGAACATTATAAGGACAAACACCTTAAATAAAGGCAAAATACAAGGAAAACATTGGATGTCTTTGGGGCACAATAGTTTGTTTATTCAAACATAAAGTTCTTTAAAGAGCACAGTGTGCTAGATTTTAATGTAGTTCAAGGTCATTTCATGGAGATTCTGAAATATCAGGCTGAATACTCCTAGCCTATTTCTTGCTGTGTTTCAAGTCTAGATCTTGGGATCCTTTTAGTGAGGACAGTGAATATGTAGAGCAAACATTGACCCTATCCACACACTTCCACTCTACCCCTGCCCACACAAAGTGAGGGACTAAAATGAGCATCAGCCTATTGATGCATTACTTCTAGTCAACAGATGTCTACGTTTCTTACTTTTACTCTGTTGGATTAAGGTGAGTGAGAGAATGGAGGCAGAAGTTCTCTTCTCAATACTTACAACGGGGAGGAAGTTCTTGTGTGAGGATTGTTCAAACATTGAAATTATGGGAAGAAAATAGTTGGCTCGTCAGCAGTGAATTCCAGTGCTACAGGGCAAGCAAGAACGTTGATGGTAAGAGCAGAAAGAGAGAGTAAAATAGGAGAAATTATTTTTCTTTATTTTCAGATCTTAGATGAGAATTAAGCAGGTACATAAATGAAGAAAAAAATGACACAGTTGAAGAGTTACACATATAGATTCAAAAGAGAGAATTTAATGAGGCAAGACCCCATGCCTGGCCAACAGTGTACAAATCACCATGGTCCCAGCAATGGAGCTCTTGTACTCTTCCCCACCAACCCTGGCCCAACAGGCACTTTGCAAACCCTTTAAGTATGCCCAGAGATTCATCTCTTCCATGAGGAACATTGCCTAGCAGGAAATTCATTCACTCCCACACATCAGCCTTCTCATGTGCTTCTGTGAAATGGATCCAAGGACATGGTCTTGGCACAAAAATTTAATTCACCAGAAATCATGATTTATAATGTAAAATAACTCAAATGTGAAGTTAAACACTTCTCAACTTTTATTTGTCTTTGAAAGCACTTTTAACATTTCCTTTATTATTCTTTCTTTGGTTTTTTTTTCAATGTTTATTCATATTTTGAGAGTGAGCAAGAGAGAGTATGCACAGGGGAGAGAAAAAGAGAGAGGGAGAGAGAGAGAATCCCAAGCAGGCTCCATGCTTAGCATGGAGCCTGACCCAAGTCACAATCTTTATGACCTTGAGATCATGACCTGAGCCAATATCAACAGTCAGATGCTTAACCAACTAAGCCACCCAGGCACCCCATCCTTTATTATTCTCCCTTTTGGTTTACCTATTCTTTCTCTAGTTTTATATATTGCCATTCTTTTATTTTTTATTGATATAGATATTTAGAGCTCTGTATTTCCTCTGATCACTCCTTTAATGCATCCCTACATTCATATGTAGTGTTTTCATAATTGAAAGCATTTTTAAATTAAGCCTAATTAATCATGTAAGCTTTCTAGAATTTTTTTATTTATAACAAAATAACTTTATGATTTTTTAATCTGAATAAGATGAGAAACATAATCATAGTTATAGAGACTTAAATCTAAAGCAGGAAAAACCTTAGGCATATTCTACTAAGGTTCTAACTCAGCTCCCTCAAAAAAGGATGAGAAAATTGAGGTTTGGAAAATATCGGGATATTTTTCAGTTTGTTTATTTGCTCACTCCCAAGTTCTGTAAAATAAATTTTCCCTTGGCACACAGGAGGAAGTAAGAAGGCAAAAATATTGGACCAGGTGAGTATTTTGGTATTTCTGATTGTTATTTCCAAGTAGTCTATAAATGTACCATAATTATTAGCATCACCTTCTAGAGATGAAAGATCCATTTCAATAGTACACAACTGTATGGAAAACTTGATTACGGCTTAACATGCAAATAAAATGAGATGTTATCAAATGTTAAACATTTGTAGCTTTGTAAGAACCATGAGAAACTGCAGTAGAAAGAATCTTATGGTGAACAGTCAACCTCAAAGTATAGCCTCTATTCAGAATAAATTCTTATTTCAAACTAAATTAAGAGCTTTATATGTCTTATTTTCCCTGCAACTATGTAAAGTAGATGTTATTAGTATCTCCAGTTAACAGATGAGGAAACTAAGCCCCTAGATGAGGCAATGTGCAAAGTCATGGATCTAGTATGTGGTACAACTGGAATTTGAAAGGAGACTCATAGATCCCAGAGCCCATATTTTGAACTCAGTACCACATAGCCTCCAAACACTGATTAAACACTTGGAAGGAAATGTTGGCCAAGGGCCATTTGATGCTGAGAACACAGGAGTTCTGGAGCTGGATAATAAAATAGAGGAGGGAGTACTAGAGAGTCTGAAAGAAAAGTTTCCTTAATAAAATCCCCAACATGTCTCCATCACCCAGCAACTATAAGTCATGGAAAGGTTAGAGCAGGATGCTATCCGTTCAATTAGCCCAGTGCTTACTGTTTGTGTTTTCAGTCTTTTAACAGGTGATTCACTCAAACTAGGGAAGTTCCTATTAAAAATGTTTTTTAATGTTTATTTATTTTTGAGACAAAGAGAGACAGAGCATGAGTGGGGGAGGGGCAGAGAGAGAGAGAGAGAGAGAGAGAGAGAGAGAGAAGCAGACACAGAATCCTTAAGAGGGTCCAGGCTCTGAGCTGTCAGCGCAGAGCCTGATGTGGGGCTCAAACCTACAAACCATGAAATTGTGACCTGAGCGAAGTTGGATGCTTAACCGACTGAGCCACCCAGGCACCCCTGGGGCAGTTTCTATTAAGGGTTAGAGTGCTGCACACTGAGTATGCTGTGCTCTCTCCAAATGCATATGCTGAAGCCCTAACTCCACTCCAATGTGATAGTACTGGAAGGGTCCTTTGGGAAGTGATTAGGTTTTGATGACATTGTGAGGGTGGAGTTCCCATAATAAGGTTAGTAACCTTATCAGAAGAGATACCACAGCTTCTTCTCTTCACTATGTGAGGACACACTAGAAGGTGGCCATCTGCAAGTCAGAAAGAAGGCTCTCATAAAGGACCAAATCTGCTGTCACCTTAATTTTGGACTTCCCAGCCTTCAGAACTATGAGAATGAAATGTATATTGCTTAAGCCATCCAGTTTATGGTATTTCATTATAGTTGCCCAGCTTACTAAGACAGTGGTCTAATTTCCAAAGAGTCAACTGAAATAATTGTATTTAAGGGTTTATATTGGTAAACAATGAACAAGTTGCTTAAGCTCTTTATCTGTAAAATATGAATACTTATATCTACCACAAAAGATTTTATAAAGATTAAATGAGATAAAACTTTTGAAAACACATATTATCTTCCTGAGGCTGTACCCAGAGATCTTGTATATTTTTTTTCTTTTGACAGTGTTTTTATTTGTTTGTTTTTATGTGAAGCTCACATTCTACTTCTTGGATACATGGAAAGGGCAAAGGGACTTACAATCATTGAAATCTGAGCAGAATATGGGAAAGAGTGTGAGCATGAGTTGGGTTGGCATCTTCTAGGCACAGCCTTGCAAAGTCATTTGGCAGGAGAAACAGCAAGTTTTATACTTAGAGAAGCCAAGAAGAAAATAGACATGGAAGTGAAGGAGTCATTGTTACATGTGACCATATGAGAGGAAGATGAAAGCGAGATCACAGGAAATGTAGCAGGCAGTAGTTTGTTAAATATGAAAAGTACCTAATTTTAGTTAGAAACTTTCTTTGGCTGCAATTACATTCATCTGAAACTGGTTGTTGATTCAAAGTCAAACGTCTGTAGTGTTAAAATTATTCATGATATGAAAAAAAAAATCACCCAAATCTCCTGCCTATATAAATATGTATGGAGGGATGTAGGCTGTTTGTATGCACAATAGGATGGCAATGGCTAAAGCTTTTCTCCTAGAGATCTCCCATAACCACCCACTGCTAAGTCATTTTATAATAACACGATAGATGAAAAAGTATCAGAGTGAAAATATCAACTTGCTCTGCCAGAGATGTTGTTTTAGATAGTCAAGTGGGGGAGGGTCTGAATTATAAAGGTTAGTGTCATACATCCCTCTGCATAGGATTTCTCCCCCTCTTCTAGAAAGTGCTCATAAAGAAAGGAGGTAGGTAATCAGGGATCTGAAAGTAGGGTATAAGTCTATTGAAAAGTAGATTGGAAAAAAACCCTAAAGGACATTGGAAGAGATATCATATGTAATATTTAATCCTGTTTTTTGTACAGAAAGTATAATGAGAACCCCAAAACAAAGAACACAAGACATGTTTTGTCAAAAAAAAAAAAAACCACATTTCTAACAACCTATTCAACACTGAGTGGATGTGATGTGAAGGGTGAATCTGCTGTTGAGGTATTCAAATGGCTCCTGGATATGATCTCTTGATACAGAAGCTTTGGAATGATCCTTGCTTCAGGTGAAGAAGACAATGGTTCATCACTTTGCAATGTAACTCCCTCAAGAACACCAGTGGTGTCCATGCTTACTGGTCTTTCTGAGGACCATTCTTAAGGGTAAGGGAAGCAAAACCAAACTCTGTTACTGTTGAACCACTCATGGTAGAACACATAAAAAAATGAATTTTAAGGTCCAAACTAAAAGTTCCCTTCTTAATTTTAGTGGGGAAAAAAAATGCAATCCCAGCTACCCATACCTTTCATTTGTTTCTCCATTCTCTGAAGGTAATCACTTTTCTGACGTTGATTATGTCTCTCTATATATTTCGTCATGCATATGTTTATAGTTTTCCTTCATATATATATTTCCATAAACAATACATAGTATTATTGCATTTGCTTTGAAATTTATGTTAATTTTTTTTTCAACGTTTATTTATTTTTGGGACAGAGAGAGACAGAGCATGAACGGGCGAGGGGCAGAGAGAGAGGGAGACACAGAAACGGAAACAGGCTCCAGGCTCTGAGCCATCAGCCCAGAGCCTGACGCGGGGCTCGAACTCACAGACCGCGAGATCGTGACCTGGCTGAAGTCGGACGCTTAACCGACTACGCCACCCAGGCGCCCCGTAATTTATGTTAATTTTTAACTTATTTGACTAAATATGTTTTTCAGGTTTATTCACATTGGTACAAGTTGATCTAGATCACTCACATAGCACTTCATTATAAGAATAATGCTAGACGAAAACAACCAAAAAGAATGCTAGATATTTTTCCCTTACCAGATTGATAAACAAAGCACTCTCATATTTTTTTCATTATTACATACTGTTACAATAAACCTATTTGTATGAATCTCCTTGAGTACCATCTCAAATAAATATTTTCTGAGGTAAGATACCAGGGAGTAGAATGTATACATATATGTATACATCATAAAGTATAGGCAGTTTTGACTTTTCTGTATTTTATCCAATTACTCCCCAAAATGGTGGTACCAAACTATAATTCAATTTGCAATTTATAATAATCTATATCCCTAATATTTCCCACAAACATGTTTATCATATTTATCTAATTTTGTTCATCTGGTAGGTAAGAAATTTTAAATTTCATTTCATTTGAGTCTCCGTTATTACTAGTAAAGCTGAGTGGGTTTTTTGTTGTTGTTTTTAGTTCTATTTTTTGCAGGTAGTTGCCTTCTCTGAATTGCCAATTTAAGTCCTTTACTCACTTATAAAACATCTTTCTTAAGGCTTTGTGAATACTTTTATGTATTCTGGGTATTAATATCACATCAAGACACTGGGCAGTCATGTGGGAATATTTTGTCACTGCAATGCAGACAAAATATTAATCTGTTCTTTTGCAATGTAAGATTTTTAAGTTTTTCATTTAAAATATTACCAAGCATGGATATCATTAAAAAATAAAACAAAAAAGATGTTCTCCTAGGTTTTCTCTTTAAAAAGTTTTTTTCCCCTTTCTTTCTTTCTTTCTTTCTTTCTTTCTTTCTTTCTTTCTCTTTTTTTGTATTTTAATCCATCAGGATGGGATTAAATTTTTCAATTAGGAAAGTCAATTTTTACAACTAAATTATTGAATTAATCTATCATTTCCCTACTGATTGACATTTCCCTGCTGACTTGTAATGCCTCCTTTGTCACATAGCAAGTTCCCATTCTATCTGTGGTTATGCTTTGGTACTCTTAATTCTGTTCTATTATCTAATTGTCTACCAAATTATTTTAATAGCTATTGCTTTGGAATAAGTTTTTGTGGATTAAGCCCCAACATTATTTTTATTATTTTTTTCAAAATAATCTTGGCTGTACTTTGTCCTTTCCCTTTCCAAGTAAATTCTATGAGGAGCTTGTCAGATTCCATTGAAAGAATGTTTTGGACTTTTGATGGAAATTGTGTTGCTACTAACATTAATTTATGGAAGAATCTCCATCTTTATAATATTAAAAATTTCCATTAATGAGCCTTGTCTATCTCTCTGCTGATCTTAGTACTATTTTATTTTCTTCAATGACTTTTCAAAATTGATTTTTATAAATTTCTTAAATATATGTCTTATTAGATTTACTTCTAGGTACTTTATAGAACCAATTACAGATTGTTACCTTTTTAGAAATTAAAGCACTAATCATCACTGGTACATAGAAACACTATCGATTTTTCTTATACTAATGTTTTTAGTTTTATTATGCTAAAATCTCCTATTAGTTATTATAGAATTCTTATATTTTCTTATCTGTTGAATATTCTATGCTAATAAGTATAATATCTGTGAATAATAAATATGTTGGTTCATGTTCAAACTACTTACATAACTTTTATTTACAAATAACTCTCGGGGCGCCTGGGTGGCGCAGTCGGTTAAGCGTCCGACTTTAGCCAGGTCACGATCTCGCGGTCCGGGAGTTCGAGCCCCGCGTCAGGCTCTGGGCTGATGGCTCAGAGCCTGGAGCCTGTTTCAGATTCTGTGTCTCCCTCTCTCTCTGCCCCTCGCCCGTTCATGCTCTGTCTCTCTCTGTCCCAAAAATAAATAAACGTTGAAAAAAAAAAAACAAATAACTCTCTTTTTGTACTAGACAGGTCTTCCAATTAAAGTTAATAGAAGCATTATACACTTCAGTTATTTACATCAATTCATATACTACTCGATATAAACCAGCTATATATTTACCATTTATTTTCAGTCTGGTGACTTATAAATTTCTCAGAGAATTAAGTTTAAAATCTCCAACTTCAATTTTGGATTTGTCTGTTTTTCCTTTTATTTCTGTCAATTTTTGAATAATATATTTTGAGGTTATGTTGTTCAGGATTATATTCCTTATGACTTGAATGTTTTAGAAATATATATATATATATATATACACACACACATATATACATATATATGTGTATGTATGTGTGTGTATATATATATACACACATATATATATATGTGTATGTATGTGTGTGTATATATATGTGTGTGTGTATATATATATATATATATATATATATATATATAAAGACCTTCCTTAACCTAATAATGTTTTTTTTTTTCTTACAAAGTGTTCTGGTGATATTAAGAAAGTTACAACAGATTACTTTTGGCTAGTATTTACCAATACATATCTTTTAGATTACTTTCCTTGAAATTGTGTCTTTCTTAATTATGTTTTACATTTCATTCATATAAATAATGTGAAAAAATTATTCCTTGGGTTGTAGCAGGTAGGTCCTTGTTTTATATTAGTACATTTCAATTCTTATTCCCCAAAGCCCATGGCATTGTCTCCTCTTTCTGTAAGTAGATTAAAATCCAAGACTTGAGCTGGTATTGGCCCTCACTGCCTTTTCTTTTCTTTGCTTAAAGAAAGCACTTCTTTCTTTTTCACAAACTCTGCCATGTATTGAGTATCTGTTGGTCATGTTTCACTTTATTTCATTTGACATTCTTGTAGAAGATATCAACACTATTTTAGTCTACCATTTTTCTAGAAACTGACCACTCCAGACCCAGTTCCATTTTGAAATCACCTACAGCCTCCTAAATTATACTGACTATTCATAGTCATATGCACTGCCTGAAAATCAGACATTGGGTTAATAATGAACAATTAAAAGCCTGGGGTTATTTCATCTTATGGAACTTTTATATTTTAAGACTCTTTTTTTGAACATACTCTACTTGATGCAGGGAGGCAAAGTAGCTATTATCTGTCTTATTTTATAAAAAAAATATGGAAACTTACAGAGTTAGAGTGATAAGATTCAGAAAAGAAGCCCCTTTTTCCTCATTTCTTAGTCATAGACCTCATCACTACACAGCACTGCTAGCATACTACACTTCATTGCACATAAGAGTGAGCCAAGAGTCTATTTATACTGTATATACCAACTCTGGAGGCCATGATGCAATGGTGGGTTGGCCTGGAGGCTAAAAGCAACATCTCAATCCAGTGAAATATCTCTCCAACTTAGAAGAAATGCCTTTTGAACTTATGCATTTATAAGGCACATAGTTAAGCCTGAATATTTATTGAACTTAACTGATTTTATTTTATTGTCAGCTATTTGGGAGATTCTCAATAAAAATGTAGTTGTAGAGAGTATACAAATAAAATAAAATTTAACCCTTTTTTAGCCTATGAAATCCCAATAGTGTACCTCATTCTAGTCATTAACAAGTCTTAGAAATTTATAGCACGAAAAATAAAATTAATATTTATCATTGGTAACATGCTTTTAATTTATTTTAAGATTTTAGTTTGAATTCTTTCATGTTATCATACTAATATCTTTGTCTAACAGGGAAGGCAGTCTGTCACTAAAGTCATTCTACCATAATCTTGTTCAGGTTCCTGGGTTAAATATCAAGAAATATATAAAGATGAATAAAGCATGATTTCTGCCTTCCGGACTCTTAAGATCCATCAGCATAAGTTATATTATAGATACAATATATGTAAACATATTATCACTCAAGTTTCTAGTTAAAAAATCTGTTTTAGGACATAGATAACATATCATAAATGTCCAAGGAAAAGAAAAAGTAATGCTATCCAGATGGAAATTAGAAGGTTTATATGGGAGGCTATAACTGAACCATTGTTCCCTTTCCTTAAATGATGAGTAAGCTGGTGATGCCCTGATATTAAATGGGTTACTTAAGAATAAAGAATACATTAATGATGGCTGGGACAAAATCTAAGGTCTTCTGACTCCTAGTATAATACATCTACGAAGATTCTTGTTAATATACTAGAAAAGAATATATAAACATTTAAAGAATTTCTTGGGAAACATGTATGTTTCAGTTAAGATAATATGGCTAGCCATATATTTCCAAGTTCTCCACACAGGCAGGAGAATCACCTCAAAATGCCTTTGGCTACAAAACATGAATATAGTCTCCACATATAAATCATTGAAATCACACTCTAATTAAATGAGCTTAACAACCAGTATCCATCTTAATTGTAATGTGAAGAGGATGAGGTACATGGCCTCCATGGCAGAAATGTGACAGACATTGTGTGCAGGAGCCACATGCACCAGCTCTGGAGACTGAATTGCATGCATATATCGCTTCCCAACTCCATATTCAATTATGCCATATTGAAATTAGCCAAGGTTGGAGTATTTACACCATGGAAATCAGTGAAAGCTACAAATCCAAGACGTTTTTTGTTTTCCATTTTGTATAGAACTGCTTGCTAAGCATTTATCAGCATACACCTTGGCTTTCCATCCCTTCTAAGAGCAGTAAGATTATAGTCTGAAGGTCTGTTTTCTCTGCCTTGTGCTACCATAGATAGACCAAATCCCCGGCATAATCAAAAGCAGCAAACAAACACCATCAGAGGTTCTCCCATACCCAGCCAGGGCGAAAATGTAATTAGTAAAAAATGCTAGGCGAGAGCATTGTGTGACCAGAACTATTCAATCAGAAAGTGCTGATTGAACATATATAAGCACAATCAAAGCCTTTATTTAAATAGGGGTTACAGTCCTAATAAAACACAAAGGGAAGTAGGGGCATAGGCCTCCTCGACAGGTAATGAAAGAAAAAATTAAACTCATCCAATTACATCTGGGGAAAAATCCATTACCTATAACAGAGAGAGGACTGCCCCAGGAAAATTCAGATGCAAAACTAATAATGAAGGCACACTGTCCTTTCAACAGATTCTAAATGAGCTCTAATTTTCTTATATCCACCATTCCCAAACTATATAAATTTCAACTAAGCAGAAAAAAGTGACATGCTAGCACAATTGTTATTCCAAACAGGCCCAGCTGCTTGCTCACCTTAATTAGACCTAATCCCAAAAGGGAGCCAATCTTTCCTTATTTTCTTCTATGAGCTCACCTGATTTCCCTCAACTTTTCTTTTCTAATAGATTTTGCTGTAACCTTTCAGCAACTGTCGTTTTAGATACTCTCCCAGGGATCACAACGGCGCTGGTTCCTTTGCCAAACAGGACTTGAGCCCAGGAGACATGGAGAAGAAGAAAATTGGGGTGCTGATTTGAAAGACAGGGTGTCAGTAAGGAAAAGCTGAACTTAGTCACCTTTTACTGAATCCAATGTGTCTGTGTATATGAATGTGTATGTGTGTTGGTATTTGGAATTCTAAAACGAGAGAGCCTAGAGAAGCACTGAGATCATCTTGCCATGCCCTCTACTGAATGGCTTTTGAAATGGCTTTAAAATAAAATAATAAAAAATAAATCTTAAAGGCTCAATCTTCTCAGAGAGCTGAGGCGGTCTTACATGTTCCAAAAGCAGTTAACCCTTCTAAAAGTATATACTGTGGAGCAATTCTGCTGCTGTCAGCAGCGTCCAGTTTTGTCGGGCATTAAACTCCATGAGAACTTAACTTGTCTCCCAAAACTGCTTTCATTTCCTAATGTGATCACTCCAAACGAGGAAATGCGCCTCAAATATTTGTAAGAACGATTTGGCTTCCGGTCACAGAAACGAAGCCACACAGATCTGGAAGAGATGTGAGATACAGCAAAGAGGAATTTGTTCAAGGGGTCTAGGCTATACATCAACTCAGTTAATACTTACTGAACAACAGGGTACGTCAGATGATGTGTTTGGTGCTATGAGCTCTATGTGAAGCGCAAAATGAAGCCCTTTTCTCAGAACAACAGAAATTCTGAGAGACCAGGTGACACTAAATTTATACACACAAAACAAAGTATGAATTAGATGGTGTGCTGTCCATCGGTTAGTATGCGGTAGATAAGTGCCGATGTAGAGGAATTCAGAAAAAAAAGGAGATGCTGGTGAGCTGCAAAGACTACAGGTTTCCTCATAGAGAAGATAAAGTTTAATCAAAACTTTGAGGTCTGAGTAATATTTGAGAAACATTTGGGAAGAAAAACAGGCAAGGAATCATAATGTAACTAACTTGATAAAACCTGAAAGTGTATGTCAGCACTGCGTGCTCCTGAAGGGTGAGAGAACGTAACAAAGCTCTCTCGGACCATTCAGCCTGCACTGATCTCTCAACTAAGAGCTGATAGCACTTAGTGCTCATCTGATTTATATTCTTATATTGCCATTCAAATCCTGAATCTATATTCAACATTTCATGCATATATATCATGTCTTCCCAAATAGCAGCAAACTCCTGAGGGTAAGAGTGGCATATAATATTCTTTACGTTCCCCACAAATGCATTATGCATTCCCCATATCCCCCAATGCCTTAAATAAGTAGAAATATAAATCTAAGCTGCATTTATTAAAGGATAAACACAAGAAGATAAAGGAAAGAAAGGAAGAAAAACAAAGAGAAGGGATGAGAAGGAAGAAAGGAATGCAGTTGTCCAGTGAATGACATGGAATTGGGATGCACAGCCCAGAAAGAGGAGAGGTTGCTTTCTTCTCCACCCACAAAGGTTTTCACTGCCCTCCTCAGACACTTTGGCAATCATTTTATCTATCACACAATAAACCATGAATTCAGTCACACAATATCTATATTGAAAAAAAATGTGACAAATTAGATACAGATAATAATACATTAAATGAAAAAGATAAAATTTAAGAATAAATTTGGCAGTAGGAACTGCTTCCTTCTCCTTGGTCCCATACCAAAATCTTTAGCAAAGACCCTTATATTTGCTTCCTTTTTTTTTTTGCTATATTTGAAAAAAGTCTTTATCAAGGATAACAAGGAAGCTCAGTCAATGCCAGATGCCTCCCAGATACCTTTTTTTTTTTCCAAAAGCAAAGTCACATTTGGGTAAACACCTCTATTCTAGTTCCATTAACAAAGATCCTCAAAAACACAAGCACATGTATTTCATTTTCATGCCTTTTATTTTTCTTTTTCCTTCTCCTAGTGTATCTTTTCCAAGCGTGCAGTAATAACATGCCGTCAGTGTCACCTCTACAAAGGCAGAACTTCAGTTTGGGCAAGTGTAACTATTCCAAGAGTAAGTTGCCAGACAGGCATTCGCTCAAATTAGCTTTAAAAAAAAAGTTGTCACATCTGTGTATGTGGGATGTCTTTGGAGTATAGAAAGAAAGAAAGCAGAGACATGTATTCTTTCAAAAATCTGCCACTGCAAATTCTTGCCTCCCGTTCTCATATTTTTTTTTTGCTTTTTTAAAAAAGAGATGAGAGGCATTGTGTGCTTATATAAGGCTGAGGAGATCAGTCGAGAGAGAGAAAGAGAGAGAGAGAGAGAGAGAGAGAGAGAGAGAGAGAGAAGAGGCAGACCTAAAGAAAGATAAAGACTGCTATTTTCCTAAGATTCATTAGAAAAAAATATCCTGCTACCTGACAATGCGAAATAACAGAGCACTCCTTCCTTCTCCCTATCTACTCCACAAAAGGTGTTGGAAGGCAGATGTAGTATTCTCAGAAGGAGTCACCCACCAGGAAGGAAGGGAGGAAGGAGCAACAGTTGGACCACTCATACATATTCATGACATCTTCAGCTGAGAGCTTCCTGATTTTAAACTAGCAAATGAACATCCAGGACGCACACAGCTCCATCATTTTCAGGACTGTTACAAACACATAGCTACCTACTGATAATGCATATCTTATCTCACATGATCAAGAAAAAGAAAGTAGTGCAAAAACTGAGAAGCAAGAAGACTCAACTGTCAGACTCAGGTCACCTCCGCCATTGCCCCATACCTACATATCAAGAGATGTGTAAACGGTTGGTCCTGTGTCAAATGCAATGATGGTAGATGTGGTCCCTGAACTTGAAGGACGGGCAGTGTAGTTAGTGAGACCAAATACACAGATGTGCAGACTGATACAATCAACAGCACATAATAAATTATCAGACCTAGATGAATGAGATAATATTCATCTTCCAAAGAGGATTTAACACATTCCCAATTCTCCACTACCAATGTTTAAACAACACCAGCAACATAAACCTCCTATTCTCACATTTCTTGGGACTCTGATATTCCTGTCTTGTATGATTTACAAGACAGGCTTAGTCAAAATCCAGAGAAAGATGGATTCACAGTCATTAAATGAGCACCTTTCATGTGCAAGGCTCTGAAAACAAACATTTTTGGGGGCATAATGTGCAGAATACAGTTCTATCATCAAGGGGCTGAAAGCCTGATGAATTGTGAAATAGAGCAATGTCTTCTCTTTCTGGGCTGGAATACAAACAACTGGGAGAACATCTGAGAAAGTAAATTGCAAATGACTCTTGCCCCACTGCAAACAACCCCCAACTACAACGAAGTATCACAAAACCTCTTGCAATGCTAGCAGAGAATAACACAACTGCTCTTGAAGGGACCTCCCTTGAGGAGCTGAATTCTACTTCTCTGCTTTAATATCACTTCCTTAGGAAGCTATCTCTAACCCCTATATTTTATCATACTCCTCTGTTATTCATTTTCATAACATTCTGCATTTTCTCTTTAGTACCCCAACTATAATTAAATAATTACTAGAGTAATAATTTGTTAAAAGACCGTGTGTCCTACTATTATGCAAACTCACTGAGGGTACCAAATGTCTTCTGTCACTACCACTAAGCAGAGTGCTTTGAGCAGTCTACTTCCTCAACAAGTACTTACTACTTGAATAGAAAAGCTGAAAAGGATATGTGCATACCAATTTTTAATAAGGCAGCCATTCTAAAATGCCCCCCAACATATTTACCATTCAATTCATTTGGATTCTTGATTACACTAAACATTAGGAAACAATAAACTCAAACTCTCCTTGAGATGTTCTTAAATACCACAACTTCCAAAAGAGGAGTTCCCAACTTCTGGAATACAGATTTGTCCAAACAGGCTATGATCACATGCACTGGTGACTGTACTCCTACATCTGCATTTATTCTATTGAATGACTTGGATATTATTCTTGGAAGGACATTTAGCTTCTTCTCTAAATCCTACATTTACAGATATGGACATGAAGATCCCAAGGTTATGAGAATATTTCCCAAAGAGACGGAAAAGCAGTTATTACCTACATGTGTCAGGCTGGTTAATGAATAAGCTGAAACCAAAACATAGGCTTAGGAGAACTTATCAGTCTCTGAGTTCTCAGATGCATGGTACTGCTCCAGCCACTTATTTTTTTCAGAGCAGAAGAAATCAGAAAATGAAGAAAACCTTTGAAATGTCTTCCCCGAGACCTGACTTTTTCATCCTCAAGTTCTTTTTTTTTCCTTTCACTTCAAAGTTAATCTGAAAGTTTATACATCACACCCCCTCCCAAATTATAATGCTCTGAGAAAGAAAGGCTGTTATAATACACCATCAGAAAAATGGGTGATCACCTTCAAGTAAGCTGTGCCTAACCACAGAAAAATATTATACGTTTGAAATTTCCTGATAGGTCAATTCAATCAAAATATACAATCCATTTGAGAATTAAGACATAGTCGGCAAAAGAAAATCTACTTGCAATTTGCATTGGTTATGTTCCTTTTTTTAAAGATTTATTTATTTTTGAAGAAAGAGCACACAAGTGGGGAAGGGGCAGACAGAGAGGGACAGGGGTGCCTGGGTGGCTCAGTTGGTTAAGATCTGACTTCGGCTCAGGTCATGATCTCATGGTTGGTGGGTTTGAACCCTGCGTTGGGCTCTGTGCTAACAATTCAGAGCCCGGAGCCTGCTCCAGATTCTGTGTCTCTCTCTATCTCTGCACACCCCCCTCAACCCAGCACGCTCTCTGTGTCTCTCAAAAATAATAAATGTTAAAAAATGTTTAAAAATTCCTTAAATAAATTTAAAAAGGGGGGTGATACAAAATATCTGAATAGGGCTCTGCACTGACAGCAGTGAGCCTGATGTGGGCTCAAACCATGAGATTGTGACCTGAGCCGAAGTTGGACACTCAACTGACTGAGCAATCCAGTTATTTTTAAATTGTTTATTTTTACTTCCTAAAAACATTTTTTTAAAATAAGAAGATACTTGGATTTCTGAGAAATCTTAGCTACTTGTCTCATCTTTTAATGCAACAAATGGCCTTTGTAGATACTGGTCTCCTAGATTCAGTATTGCATTCAGAACTGACCATCTTCTCTGCACACATTAGGTCATTGTGTATATTTCACTTTCCTTTTACTCTAACTCCCTTATTTATTTTTACTAACTTATACTTCTTAGTGTTTGTTAGCTGGTGGAACCAGGTAAATATCCACGTCTAGATACACAAAGTTAGTGACTATACAATTCATATTTTCCTTAGCCAATCTCAGTTTAAAATATCTTACCCCATCTTTTCCTACAAGGTATCTGAATATTGATGGAAGGCCACTATTTTCAAAATAATTATATGAATCATGACAATAAACACTGTAACTAAAATTTACACCAGTTGCTAAATATTAAAAGTCACAAAAAGATGACAGAGAATTATAGGCCAAAGATGTATTAGGTTTTCAATAAAAATGAGACCTTGCCAGAAAGTAATGTGTACATCCTTTGCAAGCAGAAGGATGTTTACCTAATGCTGGATGCGGGATCCCTTTATGTGTATTTTGGGATGTCCCTGCCTTGGAGGGCCTAAAAATGGTTGCTCCATCCATACAAGCGATGAAATACTTAGCTATACAGAGGAGCATTTTTAGTTCTTCTGATATACACAAGTCATTAAAAGTCTGTCAATGCCTAAGAGCCTGAGGGGATTTTAATGTCAATAGATTCACAGATTATGAAAAATAAAACCAAAGTTAGACCACATGTTCTGGTTTGTGGTCCCTAAAACATGGTTATTTTATTTGTTCATAAAATTCCAAAGATAGACACACTTTTGTATAGCATGTTCTAAGGGAATATGTAATGTTTTCTAGAAGACAGAAACTATAACAGCAAAAGAGAAATACAGAGATGGGGACAAAAATGGAGAGATACACATACATTTACCTCCTTCTCTACACCAACCTGCCAGGGGAAATTAGGGTCATTTTCCTGTTTCCTACTTAAAAGAAAATATGACAGCAATATCCAGTGGGCAAGATACCCAAGTGACCCAAGGAAACTTGCATAAAACTTTACATTGTTCCTCTATTTCATTTATGTTGTACTTGAGGAGTTTTCATTCTTTTTGCCTTTGTTTTCGTGACTATGGGTTTTGTTTTGTGGTTGTTTGCTTTGTTTTTTGTGTTTTTGTTTTCTAGATATGACATTCCACAGAACTTAGATGTTAAGTTCCACAACAAGACAGGCCAAATTTTATAAAGTTTGCAAATACAGAGAGAACAATTTAATCAAAATGTCAAAAAAAGAAAAAGAAAAAATAAATGAATCACTTGATAAACTATAAAGACTGAGGATATTAAATCAATTTTTTAACCAAATGTCGTTCTTTTCCTCCTGAAATGTTAAGTTCTTAATAAGCAACCAAGCTAAATATGGAAGGAAAAAAAAAAAACAAAACAAAACAGTATTTGTGCCTGCCTGCCTGCCTGCCTTTTGAAAAGGAAGCCTGCAGTTTTTGATTTGTATAAATTTCCAAACCTCAGTGTTAGACGCAACAGAAGCCAAGGCAGCAATATGTCCAATGTACCCAAGACGAAACACATTAGAAATCCATAAAACCAGCACAGTGTCAATTTTGTTTAAATTATTGCCCTTCAGCATCCAAAGTATCAGCTGTACTTAGTAGCACAAAATAGGGTAAGATTTTTATTTCCCTGTGACTCAATGCAACTTTTATTTTGTGCTATGTTCTCACATATCAAGTAAATTGTGTTAGCCATAGGGGGAAATTCTGAGAATCAAAGAGAAATGTATGTTTCATAATCATTACTGGAGAATGGAAGGAAGCATTATGAAGTTGAAGAGCTCGGCCTTGTCTGACACTTCATAAAATCAAGGTTCTAATTCTAGTTATCTAATAAACTAGGTGCTAGGCTGGCCTTGAGCAAATCTCTTCGCTCCTTGGAGGCATCAGGATCCTTATTAAAAAAAAAGTGGGGGTATATTAGTTACTGCATGGGAACTTTTAGTTCTAATCAGCTATGATGTAAATGCCTGTTAACTGGGGAGAAGGGGGAAACTCTTCTGGGAAAGCTATTTTTTTTTCTTTTTTCCACTCTCCTCATCCAAAAATGATATCTAAAAAACCTAACAGTTTAGATGATCTTTTACATTATTTATGATATTTTGCTGTGATTTTTCCCCCACAGTGTAAAATATACATGTTTTGAGAACTCTCATTTAACCTTATTTCATCATTTATAGTTTGATGTATTAACAATTACAGCACATACTGATGAAACTAATTAAATGAAAGTAAACTTATGTAAAGTTTCACTATTAGTATAATTGATTTGTAACAGAGTAATACAGTCATATCTATTATTTTGTTGACAAATTAAGTTAAAGTATTTCTAATTTTTATTGCATTCTTTACAGATAATTTCTCACTTCTGGGAAAAATAATCCCGCATTTCTTTTGGTTTTATACATGGAGGAAGATTTTAAATTAATGCATTTAGGATCTTCTTTGTTTCTGTTGTGGTTAAATATTTAATTGAAAAAGAATAATTTATAGTTTCTAATTGCCTTTTCCAAGATCAATTGTATCAAATTAATACTGGAAACAGACTACAGAGTCCTCCCAGAGTAGGTCACTGGATTCAAAGAGTGCCTAGAAGAACATTTGAGTATGAGGAAGGCTATGTTAATAGGAAGGTCAGGGGAGTTAGGACAAAAATGACAGCCTTTCTGTTAGTCGCTGGGATTAAGCACTGCCTGAAGCATGTTAGCTAATGAAATCAGGTAAGCATCTCCATTCAATGAGCATACATAGTGGGGAAGAAAAGCAGATGGGGCAACTTCTCTTGCCTTCATGGCCACAGGCTCAACCCATTTCTCACAAACCATAGTGAATATTCAACTCCCAAGTCATCAGGAAATCTGGGAAATTTGTGAGGACTCAAGAGAGGGAGGTCCTTAGAGGCAGTGTGCATAAAAATCTTAATTATAAAATCTGCAATTCAAGTTCTGTTCTTGATATTGTTTCCTTATATGATCTTGGGAAACAGCATGATTTAGAGCTAAACAGAAACTTACATTTAGAATGAAGCTTGCTTATTTTTCGAATTAGAAAATGAAAATCAGATGCTCAATACATATTTGATGAACGAGTTAATGAAGTCCAAGTTGTTGATTTTTGCTTCATGTATTATATATTTTTAAAAAATCTTTTTTTTTATTTGTTTTCATTAACTGTACTATTGCAGGCATCTCTAGGAATCAGTTGTGTCCATGGGAACAGGGCCAGGGGACAAAGCTCAATAAGGGAGATCCTGATATTCTTCAAAATCAGTCCCGAAACCCTGGTCTATTTTACCTGATTCAAACTAAACCTGCATTGTAGAAATTACTAAACATGACTAAATCTTAAGATGAATCCTTTTGCACAAGGAGAAGGCCTTCTTAAAATGGACATTGCTGGCTCAAATCATCTTAGGGGATGAAGGATAATCATTCTCACCTTCCAATTCTGTTTCTCCAGGCTGGTATTAAAAAAAAAAAAGTTTGCTTATATATAGGTGAAGAAAATTTGCACTTACATAGGTTCTAGTGTTAATATAATTTTGAAAGCAAAATTGCCATCCCTCAAAAAATGTTAATAGTTCTATCATTCAATATTTAATTGAAAAATAAATTATATATAAGTTAACTATGCAATCAATCTGTATCAGTGGAGGATTATTAAAAAACTATGTGAAATGAAAAACACACGGCCTCTTCCTTTAGAAGTCAAATCTTATAGTGAAATTCAAAACTTAGAACACACAAAAAGATTAACAAAATGGTGAGCAACAATTTCAGGTACTGATTATGTCATAAGATAGTATATAACTAATTAATAAATTAGTAGTTTTGACAACAAGTACTATACGGGTCATAGGAAGATGAGATCACTGTGGTCTGAATTGATCAGGACATATTCAAGGAGAAGATAATTAAACCAGGTGTTAAAGGATATGTAGAACTTCAATAAGTAGATGTGTTACAGAAAGTCATTTCTGGCAGAGGCAATGATATAAATATGAAAATATGAAAATGCACTATAAAGAGATGAATTGAGTGTTGATTTATGAATGCGTAATTCCGATGGCAATTGTGAGAACTTTGGAAGAAGAAAGTAAAAATTATTACCACATTCATTTGATTTTCCACACCCCAGCATTTACTTTATACTGGTAGAGTGGACCCGTGGACTCAGCATCCATGACTCCATCTCCTATACCAACCTAATTTCCAATAATGTTTGATCACCTACATAGCCCATCAGGTTAAGGGAAGTTGACCACAATACCATCCCTCAGTAATGGATTCAGGCGTCCAGGCTTGAGCTAATTGATTTATGGTGTTCCCATGCATGATCCTGACAGAAGAATGTTGACCAAAGTTACACCAATTAGACTAAGGGGGGAATTCTATCCCAAAATTCAAGGGTAGCATTTGATACAAGAAACATTGTCCTAGTCCTTGTTTGATTCTATTTAAAAAAAATAAATAAATGAACAGGATGAAAGTAAGTTTCAGCCCAAAACATATACACAAAATGCAACAGAACTGAAAACATCAAAGCAAAGAGAAATATGGACCCTACTTGACTTTAGTCTGTCAGTCATATAAACTTATATACCACCTTAATTTTTATGCTGTTTTGAATTGAGATTTTTGTTACTTGCAGGCTAAGACTCAAATTTCTTCAGGAATTTCAATGGAACTACCACTGTCAACAGTAAATCAGGTTGAAACAAAAAGCTTCTTATCATTGTGGTTGAATCAAATGGCAGGAGAGTGGGTAATGCTTTTCTAGAGCAACTTTTCTAAGAAGCTATGACACGTAACAAATTAAATCAACTGAAAAATCAACTGGGAAATAAGAAAAACTGACTAATTTTGATAGCATAATGCATAGTCCCCTTACCCTATGATAACCAAACCCTAACCACAAACTTCCTGATTGACAGAATTAACATAGGTACTATTCTTTTTCACGCCTAATGTGTGAAAACCTACCCAGTATTCTAAGCCCTGAGCAGTTAAGATGGTTCTTGATGTTGGGTCCTAATTTTTGGTTCACTCAGGTAAGAAAGACCCTCTCCTGAATTTGTTACAAGTAGGCGATATCTTTTGAAGTGTTTAATCAGTATCATAAAATATACCACAGATAAATACAACTTTGGTTAAGTTAAGCTTTCAACTGGTAAAATACTTCACCTGTCCATTTAATTGATGACTGGAGTATATTCATCAATGAGCTCTGTAAAATCCTAGTGGCGTTCAACAACAAAGATCTATTTCCCACTCAAATTGCATACCAGCACATCAAATCTCTTGATCGAGGCTGTTTGGGATCTTGTTTGGCTCTGAGGGCTTCCTTCTAGGATCAAAAAGTTAGTGAACCCCAGTGTCTTTCAGAGCTTCTGCTCAGGTATGATATATGTCATGTCTGTCCACATTTTATTGGCCAAAGCTAAATTTACAGCTGGTCCCAGAATTAAAAGTGCAGTGAAAGTACTGCAAGCAGAAATGCATAATCTCCCTGCTTGAAGGAAACACGAAGAGTTGGACACAATAATATAGTTATTCTTTTCATTATCATTGAAAAACTTTGATATTTCAGTCAACATATTGAAATTAGGAGTAAAACTATAAGAATGACTTGCCTCCTCTCTTTAAGGGGCTAAAATTTAGTATTAAGATTATCTAAATATCTATAGAAAAAAGGTGATTTTAATGAATCTTTGAACTTTAGCCACCAATGTGGTAGGTGTGCAATATTTGATTACTGCTCAAAAGTATACAAATTATCACTACTGAAAATTGAAGTTAGACACCTTAATTGCTATCACTAAGAAATAAAGGGGAAAACAACAATAAAACAAGACAAAATTTCTGGATTCTCTCCCAGTCAAGTTCCTCTTATTTTTAATTACCAATGACTAATAGCTTAACAAGTGATTGACTAGTATGGCAAACCTCAACAAGGTATAGATAGCTTTTAAAAATATATATGGGGAGCACCTAGGTGGCTCAGTCAGTTAGTTAAGCATCCAACTTCAGCTCAGGTCTGTATGTGAGTTTGAGCCCCATGTCAGTATCCAAGCCTAGAGCCTGCTTTAGATTCTCTGCCTCTCCCTCTCTCTCCTCCCCTCCCCTGTTCATGCGGTCTCTCTAAAAAAGAAAACAGAAAACAAAAAACAAAAAAACATTAAAAAAGTTTTTTAAATAAAAAATTATATATATATACACATATATATGTGTGTGTGTATATATATATATTTTATATATATATATAAAAATATATATATGTATATATATATATATACACATATATATATATTTTTTTAAATATAGCAAGCAATTAACCTTAAGTGTCCTTGGGAGTGCAAATTCACTCCAAGATTAATAATAAGCTGAAATATAAATAACTGTAAACAGTTCCAACCATTGTGTTCCTCTACCATGGAAGGTATTCTACTTTGTGTTCTGAGGTTGAGTTAAACTGAACCAGTGTTGTCAGTAACATAATAGACATCATCTGTAACTTATGAGATGGTTCAACAGTATTGGTCGATAACTTAATTCAGCCCAACAAAGGTCAATGCATTCAAATCAATCAATTGGAGTTGCATACAACCAATAAACAAAAAAGCAGACCAACTCTTGGGCTATACTTTTAATCTACTGTATTAACTCTACATGGAGATAGAGAAATGACTTTTTTCCCAGTGTCATCTCCTGACTGTCCCTGCTTTCCCTGCCACGTCTACCTACTGAAAGCCTACCATCTACTGTCTAAACTTTGCCCAATCCCCAAACTAATTAGAAGAACTCAGTCTAATTGATAAACTTTTCTTCCCGATTAGTGAAAGTGGAGATGGCGGTCTGACATTTCCACTTTTGGATTCTGGAGAGTCTCGGGTCAACTCCCTCTCATGGATGACAAAATTACCATTTGGCTAAACATTATACCTTCTCGGGAGCTTCCACTTGTCACCCTGGTACCCACACTAGCAACTTGCTACTGTCAGAGCCTGTCCCTAAAGCCAACATGTCCTGGCCTTGAAATAACCTGTTATTTCTCTTAATTTCTTCTCTTTGGGGATGGACTTTGACTTTGGTATACTTTCCTGCAATGGGGCTAAGAAGTCTTTCTGACATGAAGAACTAACCAGACATTCTGGGCCCATGCTTTCCACGACTGCCAAACAGTGGTGCCCTTGGCTTCTGACACTGGATGAGAATGACTACCATCTACTACCTTCTCACATCAAAGCCTGAGCCCCACTTGATTATTTTGATTAGACGAGACTTCTGTCCAAATCAGTTCTCTTCCTCCCTTCCTCATATTACCCAATGATCTGTATTACTCTTCTTTAAAACCAGAGATCCAAGAATGTCTCAGTCTAGGACTATGCAGGTACTGACACTCTACTTTCACACAATTCCCTAAGTGATGTGACTGAAAGGAAGGCATCAGAAATTCTAACCTCCCTTTGAACTATACCTAGAAATATACACAGAAATGGGTAAGGAGATCTAAATGTATAAATACATAAAAATGAAATACCTAGAAATGGGACACCTAGAAATGGGATAAAGGAGGCATGTATTTAGTTTTGGTAGATATGACCAAACAATCTTCCAAAGTGTTTGTTCAACTTAAACATTAGCAATGTCAACAATTTCCATTTGCTTCATATCCTTATGAACCCTTGATGTTGTCAGTCTTTAATTTTCATCCTTTAATAAATATGGTTTTAAAATGGATTCCGCTTATGACTTATTTCACATACTTATTGGATTGTGATTACTATTATTATTTTTTTTTTGTAAATACCACTTCATGTCTTTTACATATTTTTAATCAGGTTGTATTTGCCTTGCTAATTTGAAGATATCTCCCTCCCTCCCTCTCTCTCTCTCTCACATATATATATACATATATATGTACATATATATACATGTGCACACATATTATAGTAATATATATACAAGTATATTATAATATATATTATGAATATGAGTTCTTTTTGGATATATGTAGTATTATTATCTTTATTTTTTAATATTTTTTAAACATTTAATTTTTGAGGAAGAGAGAAAGAGGGTGAAAAGGGGAGGGTCAGAGAGGGAGACACAGAATCTGTAGCAGGCTCCAGGCTCCAGGCTGTCAGCACAGAGCCCGATGCAGGCTCAAACTCATGAACCATAAGATCATGATCTGAGCTGAAGTTGGATTCTTCACAGATTGAGCCACCCAGGCGGCCCTGGATTTATGTATTATGAGGATCTCCTCCTAGTCCGTTACTTGCAGAATTTAATCTTTTGCAATGTGACTACAGCTTAAAAAAAAAAAAAAGGAAGACTACACTTCTTTCTGAGTAATACAGCAGAAACATCATACTAAGATTAACTCTGGCAATGCAAAATATGTTATTTCATATTTGTTATGATCATGAGGCTAGATGGAGACAGCTTCAGTTTTCTTCTGCCTCGTGTACTTTCATGGCTTTATAGAAAGAAAATCCTTCTGTAAAGAAATGCTTGACAATTAGGGCTAAAGTCCATGGAAGAAAAGAGAGATGCCAACACAGGAGTTTGAAAATCCCCTGTGTCCTCTGCATAAGTAATGAACAGAAAAAGACTCCACAATGAAAACAGATACCAGGGCACTTCAGTGGCTCAGTTGGTTAAGCGTCTGACTCAGTTGGTTAAGGTTATGATATCACGGGATTTGTGGGTTCCAGCCCTGCATCAGCTTTCTGTTGTCAGCACAGAGACTACTTTGGATCCTCTGTCCTCCTCTCTCCCTGACCCTCCCCTACTCTCTCTCTCTCTCTCTCTCTCTCTCTCTCTCTCCCTCTCTCTCTGTCTCTCTCTCAAAAACTAATAAATATTTAAAAAGTAAAAAAGAATGGGGCATCTGGGTAGTTCAGTCAGTTAAGCGTCTTGACTTCAGCTCAGGTCATGATCTCACTATTCATGGATTTAAGTCCCGCATCGGGCTCCACGCTGACAGTGTGGAGCCTGCTTGGGATTCTTTCTTTCTCCCTCTCTCTCTCTGTCCCTCCCCCACTTGCTCTTTCTCTCTTTCAAAATAAAGAAAATTTTAAAAAAAGATAAAGAAAACAGGTATCATAAGGGGTTCTGGGTGTATGACCGATGGGCAACCGGAGGATTTAGGAGACTCGGGTCACCTTTCTCAAGCTGTAGAGAATAAGATGTGAGCTTATCTAAAAAAACCAAGAGGTTCCTCTGCTGATTTCCCCCCTTTGGGGAATTGTGGAAAGTCTGATAAAGGATTGTTCTTCATTGTCTTCTGGACTTTTGTGTGATGACTGGTTAATAATAGGCTGCTTTTTTAAATTTTTAAAAATAAACTACTGTTTCTGCAACTTACTTCCACTCATTTGGAGGTTAAGGATACAGTAATGGACCACACATAAAATAACATTGGATCTACTTAATCCATATGCTTTGAAGGATATTTCATTCTGCAAAGTATTAAATACATATCCAATACAGACAGTGGAGAAAAACCTAAAGCTTGATTATCTGCTTCCCAGGGGCTACAATTGGGGGAGCACATGTGCATGTCTATTATGCCTACGATGCTTTCTGATACAGTCTCCCAGTGCTCATTATATTCTCTAGTGTGGTGTTCTTCGTATGCCATCCTCTACTTCTTGAAAACAGAACACAAAGAAGAGGAGGATTCAAGGCAGGCATAACAAATGCCCTTTGGGTTTGTGATTTTAGAAAGGCAAGTGCCCTGGCTGAAGACCAGACACAGAACAGCAATATGACCGGATGAAAAGGCTTTGTTGGAGCACATTAAATGACACCATGGTCGCGAAACTCTCACAAAGAGAACAAATAGGGCAGGCATGCCACAGACTTGGACTTGCTTTCAACATTGGACTATCAAGCGTGTTTCAAGTTGAAAAGACTGCAACTTGGCCATAAAAGCTTTCCTTCCATCAGGTGAGCCACCCATGCTGCTGACTTAGGGACCAGCACTTTTACATGCAAGCACGCTCACACGAAGTTCAAGTGGATGAGGAGGGAAAGGAAAGCAAACAACAAAACTTGTTTATCGGATTCAAGTTGAACCATCTGTTGTTAATGATTAGATCTTCAGCTTCCAATTTTCGTTTGAATGTTATTGCTCATTTCTAGCGGGGCACTCAGCCGCCGCTTTCCCCTGTGTGTGGATTCTAAGTAAAATACAGCTTAGATCGAAAGACTGTTAGAAGAAGAAATCATGCTTAATGATGTCTGGCAGACTCTCCATTTGTCCTGAAGGAAAAGTCAAGGGCCCAAGTCAAGAAGGAGGTCAATTCTTGACTCAATGTGGCATTAGGGTAATGGGTGTACTCTGTGGGGCTCAGTTTGCCCAACTGAAAATGGCCATTGTAATTTTGACTTCCCAGGAGCTGAGGCTAAATAAGGATTAACTACTGTTTTCCTTTCACTTTAGATAAGAGACTCAATTTTGATGCAAAGTTTATGAAACTCAATTCAGGTTTCCTCTGTGGTAATAAACAGGTTGTTGGGATAAATGTTTCTTTCCTGGAGGGTTTTATGTCTCTGTAATTGTGGTTTGTGGAAGTATCCTAAATCACCATTTTTCATAGATCGTAGTCACCATTTGAAATTGGTTGTATTGATTGCAGGTAATTATAATTGTTGCTGTGCTGCATCATCTATATATGGGGGACCTGTGAAATTACATAATC
The DNA here is from genome assembly GCF_022837055.1 of Prionailurus viverrinus. Taxonomy (NCBI): domain Eukaryota; kingdom Metazoa; phylum Chordata; class Mammalia; order Carnivora; family Felidae; genus Prionailurus; species Prionailurus viverrinus. Next base: position 61,231,552 of record NC_062572.1, on the reverse strand, counting down.
CAAGAATCTGAACATAATGAGAATATGTGTATGTCTGTAGAAGAAGTTGTGTGCATATCTGACTTAAACTCCAAGTAATGCATCTCTCTGTCTCTACATAAATGTGTATGTGTATATATGCATATATATTGTCATATATACACACACCTATATATATAATATGAAAGTAATCCTCTAAATTGCCCCATCTGCGTGTGTATGTGTGTGGTGTTAGGACTCTATCCTAATTATTTATGTAAACATATCTATACACACACACACACACACACACACACACACACACATACTAAATATGAGTTAAATTCAGAATGCTGAATGCTGATTCAGAGAACTACTAATTACAATTACTAGTTTGGGTATTTTGAGAATAACAGATTTTCAAAATACCTAGCCAACAGTAAAATTATCCTGGCCCTTTTTGGAACTGTGTCCCTTAATTCAGCCAATCTTCTTGCAATTAAGAGCACATAAATATTGAATAAAGAATCTGGAGGTGAAATGTTACAGAGGATGGCCTCTAACTTTTGACACCAAATTTGAAGGTAACATCATTTCATTTTAATTCTTCAATAATTCAAGTATTTACATTTCTGTGTCAGGGGCATCTGTAAAGTTTGCAATGATAGTAGTAAAATACTGAGACGTTGACTTGTAAGTATTTGCTGATTCATTGAACAGACAATAACAAGTGACTCTAAAATAAAACACCAAATGACAGCAGAAAACAATAGTGGAAATGTTACGAGATGGCTAGAATTCCCAGCTTAAATTGGCAGAAATGTGCAGCAACAAATGCGGATATTTGAGATTGTAATCAGACTGAACTGGGAAAATCAGGTAATATTTCTTAGAGGAAGTGAGAAGGAAATGAGGTCTTAAAGATCAAATGGAATGAGCCAGGGCAGAAGACATGCATGTACTATCTCTTAGTCATGAAAACCCACTCCAGTGCAATTTTGAGAGATAGACTGTGTCACTGGGTTGCTGACTTAGGCTGGTAATCTTTCACTTCTCTGTTCTCACTTTCCTTAAATGCCATTGAAAACTTGCTTCAGGTCTCTCAACCTGTTATCCTCTCTCTCTCCTGTTCTTACTCTAAATGAATTACATTGTCTCCAATCATTTCATGTTTCTTTGTTCCTGTAGGTAAATTCAGACTTTATGCCAAAATGGTCATCCTTAGAGTACAATGTGAGGAATAAGGCATTATTTGTTTATTTGGACATATTCCATGCAATCTACTACTATGCACTAAAAATTCTAACAGAGTGGAATCATGAGAAATTCCTAAGGAATTCTGAAGAAAATTCACAAACATCACAGAGTTCTCCAATCACAAAATAACTAACTAAAAAAAAAGTATCATCAAATACTTTGTCCACATGTTTCTAAACATCACAATTTACAATTCTTATATACTCTAATTTATGAGTTAAGAATGTCCTGATATTATGTATTATTTAGAATGTTCATTGAAAAATAACCAAGTTAAGGTTTATTGAGCAAAAAGCAGAATTCATTATAAATGCATTGAAGGCACCATGGGACAGAAGGGCAGGCATAGAGCTGCATCCCAGGAATGCCCTTGGCCAAGGGCTTGAGGCTTTCTGACTACTCTCTGCCCTCCTCTCATATCTGCTCTGCTATAATTTGCCTTTCTCACCTTTCCTGCCCTAGACTGTCCGGTTTTTATCCCAGTCACCTAATAGAAAAAGGCTGGTAATAGCCTTATGGTTTTATCTTCTCTGTTCAAAACAAAGCCACATGGAGACAGGAGTCTCATAGGCCAATTCCAGATCCTCTCAGAAGAGAAAGGATATTCAACTCTAGCTTTAACCAGATGTTCACTCCTGGACCAAGCGCATATATCCGTGGGAAAGATGTCCTCTGTCACAAAAAAGAGCCACCAGTAGTCCTTCTGCTGTAACCTTGTGATTGGGGTTGATGGAAGATGACCAGAAGGGAGAAAATAAGCCTAGGAAAGCAAATCTTCTTTTGTGAACTTAACTTACAAAAAAAGGTTAACAAAACACAGACCTTTCCCCAGTTCTTTAGTTATTTGCCTACTTCACCTGTGCTGTGCCCTAGCAAAATGAGACAATGACTGGGAACAACACCAGAGTGTAAAGAGTGAATTAAAACCTCCAGACTCTGCCTAGCAATGAGGCTCAGGCATAACTCTAATGTCTGCCTATAACTAGAAGCTACACCTCATTGCATTCTAGAACAGTGATTCTTCACAGGAGTCCCTGGACAGGCAGGATCAGCATCTCCTGCATCATCTGAAATGCAAATTCTCAGACCCTAACTAACCTCCAGTTACAGGATGAGAATCTCTATGGCTTGGCACCACAACCCGTGCATCATTTATTTAACCAGGCTTCTAGGTTTTTCTGATGCCTGCCAAACTTTGATCATCACTCTTCTAGACTCTAGAATCTAGAGGGTTGTTTTCTTTTTTTTTTTTAATTTGGTTCTGAAATGCAATGCAAGTCAACTAAAGACATTTGAATAATACAAGAAAAGAACAGGATTAAATGGATGTCCTGAACTTGTTGAAAGAGGGGTCAGAATGGTTAAAATTAACAACTCAGAAACAATAGATGTTGGTGAGGATGCAGAGAAAGGAGAACCCCTTTGCACTGCTGGTGGGAATGCAAACTGGTGCAGCTACTCTAGAAAACAGTATGGAGGTTCCTCCAAAAGTTAAAAATAGAATTACCTTACAACCCAGCAATTGCACTACTAGCTTTTTGTCCAAAGGATATAAAAATGGTAATTTGAAGGGGCAAATGCAACCCAATGTTTATAACAGCATTATCAGTAATAGCCAAATTATGGAAAGAGCCCAAATATCCATTGGCTGATGTATGGGTAAAGAAGATGTGGTGTGTATGTATGTATGTATGCATATGCACATACACACACCCACTGGAATACTACTCGGTCATTAAGTGAAATGAAATATTGCCACTTGCAATAATGTGGATGGAACTAGAGTGTATTATGCTAAAGGAAGTAAGTCAGAGACGACAAATATCATACGATTTCACTCAGATGTGGAATTTAAGAAACACAACAGATGAGCATAGGGGAAGGGAAGGAAAAATAAGATAAAAACAGACAGGGTGGCAAGCCATAAGAGACTCTTAAATACAGAGAACAAACTGAGGATTGCTGGAGGGGAGGTAGGTGGTGGGATGTGGTAATTGGGTGGTGGGCATTAAGGAGGGCACTTGCTGGGATGAGCACTGGGTGTTATATGTAAGTGATGAATCACTGGGTTCTACTCCTGAAACCAATACTATAACACTGTATGTTAACTAACTTAATTTAAATAAATATTTTTTTTTAAAAAGAAGAGGGTAACTTTTGTCATAAGGACACTTGCAAATGTATGTACTCTACTGATTTAAGGGAATTCTTCAAATAATCCTGCATTTCATAATTTCTCTCTACAAACATTTGTCTACTACTGCGTACCAGGAATTCAGAGTGGCTGGAACTAGAAAGAGAAAATATTGGCGTTCTAGTCTCAAAAGCTCCTGCGTTTGCTGTCATGAGACAAATGACAGAGGAAGGGGACAACAGACCTAGACAATAACAATTAAACTGCAGCATAATTCTGGCAATAATAGAAATGCCTGTGGCAAAGGAGAAGCAGTTCAGACAGGCTGCCCAGAAGAGTTGGCATCTGAGTAGTAGCGAGCAGTAAGCAGAGGTCAAACTGATGTCAGGGGGAGAGTTTCATGTCAGAAAGCAGAAACATAGTGAACAGAAGAATACAACTTTTAAAATGGCATTTGAGAACCAGGGCAAATGATGTTTCTAGAGAGGAAGCCACTGACATTCTTGGGGTCAGATGACAAAGGCCTTGCCCATTACCCTTAGAAGATTATGCTAAACGTGCTTTTTGCTTTTCTCTTGGGCAGGATGCCCTGCTGTCCACATTCCCATAGGGATCATACTTCCTATTTACTCAACACCATTCTGAGACGTTAGTGGTGCAAGTGCAGGTGAAGGGACTGTTCTTGGCCCTGATCTACTTAGAACTCAGTGGAACAATAAGTGAGTGCTTCCACTTAGCATAAACTCAGTAACTTCTGTTCCCTTGGGTGAATCATGATTTCAGAAAGGGAAGGCAAGTGCTGAACTCTTTTGTATTTCTGGAAAAGCTTTCTGCAGGCATGACCTACAGGCAGTAGTGAGGATGGCATCTGAACAGTGAAGGTGGACTCAGACAACCTTGCCCTTGCTTTTACAGAGAAGTGGCCGAAGAACAAATAGGCACAGAGGTGACTATCTGAACCACACCATGAGCTAAGAGAACGTGTGCAGTCTTTTTCAAGCAGCTAGGTTTCAAATTTTACATTTGGTATTATTTGATATAATAATTTATGTACAATAATTTATTATATCACATCACAGCCTTGAGAAAAGGTATCAATATATTTTACAACTTCGACTCCCTCAAACTACCAAAGCAGACAAAAAAGAAATGGCATGTAAAAGACACAGAGTATCAGTAAGAATTGATGGAAAAATAAATGAGCGAAGAAAAGAATACTATTGTCTCTTACACACACACACACACACACACACACACACACACACACACACCTCGTATTTGAAACAATATAGTTGAAAATAAATGCAAGTTAACCTAGAGAGAAAAATGAAATTGCAACATAAAAATTAATTGGCTTGACTCATATTTCTCTGTTAAAATATTCATTAACGGCAATTGCAATCAATTGATTTATTGCATTGCATACACAATCATCTGATCACTCATACAAATTAATTTTAATTGTGAATTTCACAATCCCCCACCCCTTCCCAAGATACCAGGGACACCCTTGGTATATGCATGCATATATTCACAGGCATTTCTCTACTTGCTTCACTTCCAGCTACAGACTGGGAGAAAGGAGAGGGAACTGAGATCTGTAACAGGACTTCAAAGAATAGAAACCTGCCCTTTCCCTGACCTTAGAGAGAAAAATCTGGACTTTCACAAACCTAGGGTTACATCCCCCTCCTTCCTAGTGCCCCCACATCCACCCCAGAAGGGCAATTCAGTTTACTTATTTTCTGAGATTTAACACCAGGCTGCTGAGATTCAAAATGTTTATGCTCCAAGCAAGAGAACCTTTTTCATTGTTTGCCAATCTGTGTCAGATTTAATCTAGATCTGTAAACACCAGTACATTTTCGATTCTGATGCAATTTCCTTAAATTTACCCTACAGAAGAGGCTTTTTTGTTGTTGTTGTTTCCTTCTTTCCTTTTTTTTTTTTCCTTTTTCTTTTTGGTAATCTAAGAGTAAAAAATCCCTGAACCAATTGGTCAATCGATTAACAAATTAACTGCTAAATAATGGATTGGGCCCTGTCGACATGGTGACAGGGTGCCCAGAATAAAATATGTCTCTACAATACTCCTTTGAACACATGCCTAACAAAGCAACACTTGCTTTTCCTAACTAGTTTACACAAATGCCTAGAAACCAAATAGAAAAACATGGGCTGATAATATTTTATCATTCATACAAGCTGAACAGGAACGGGCATTACATTGAGAAATGAACAAAACTCGTTTTCTTTCGAATTAAATTTTAATGTAGCAGAACTTTACATGATCCTTTGAACATAAATAAATGCAGGAAGACAACAAAATATTTTCCACTGCTAATTATACCATTTATACTGAACATGGTGTAAAAGTACACAAAAAATAATGTTACTAAGTAGACAAAAAAAATGAGAGTAAAGGGGATTGGAGGAGGGAGGGGAGGGTGACAGAACCATATAATGAAGTTTGTGTTATGTAAGAATTATCCTCTACAATGTTTCAAGTCGTGGTTATTTACTTAAAGTCTTTTAGTCTGGAATAATGATGATATGAATAATCATCAGAAGCCAAAGCTGTAGCTTAGAAACCTAGTCAGAAAGGATGCAATATGGAAAAAAGAAGCTGTATATTAAAAGGAGGACATTTAGGACTGCTCTTTACTGATAATATTCACACAACTTTAGCAAAGAACATCACAGAGGAGAACAGGGCTCTCTCCCCAACCCGCATTCTCCATTCATTTGGGGCTGTTCAGACTGATGGTTTTGGGGGATGCTTGTGGATTTAGGTTAGAAGCAATTTTTAAATGTCCAGTACGGAGGATCTCCTCAGACTCTGGGTTTTCAGGCAGTGTTCACACATACAAAAAATCAGTTGACTGTTGGAGACTCAGGCTGTGAAACAGTTGAATGGCTTGCTAACTAGAAAAAAACCTTAAAAATATTTCCGTCTTTATTAAGTTTGATTCTTTTTTATTCAGTACGGTTACTACTATATGTGCAGCTCTGTCTGTGTCTATGGGGTAGCTTGGTGGCTTGGGAGTGGTCCTGGTGAATAAATAAGGCTTACATCGCCCACAGAATCATAAGGAATATATTGGAAGATAAAGTCATAAAATAACAAAATGAAGTAATTATTGATTTGATCTTGGTGTTTGTTGAGTGTGTAGGGTAGAAGATAGAAAGTGAACAAGTTCTGGAATAAAGAGATTTAGTTTAGAATAAATATTACCTCTCAATAATGATGCTTCTCATGAGAATAACTACATTACCTCAATTCTGTGTGTGTGTGTGTATGTGTGTGTGTGTGTGTGTGTGTGTGTGTGTGTGTGTTTGAAAGTAGTGGAATGTGAATAAGAAATTGCAGAATTACCAGAAAGAACAGAGGGGAGTGCTGAGACTGGTATTTAGAGCCCATCTTCCATTAAAGGCATTTTCCAGTTCTGGAATGAATGACTAAAAGGTTGAGAGGTAGAGCTAAACTTTTGAAAGCCTCTCAGGACAACAAAAAGCAAGACAGTGTGTGTGTATGTGTGTGTGTGTGTGTGTGTGTGTGTGTGTGTGTGTGCATGTAAAGGACAAAGCTAACCTAAAAATATCTTGAGAATCAGGTCAAGAAAAAAATAGGGAAAGAATCAATAATCAATATCAGAAATAAAACAGAGAAGACTAACACAGTACAGATTCTAAAAATACTATCATATTGAAGATATTACAAATACATTTGTTCCAACATATTTTAAATTTTAGATGAAATTTAAAAAATCGCAGAAAAATACAACCCACACAAATAGACACAAGAAGTACTTTAAGAAAACTCACAATTCAGATGACCTCATAATTTAATTCCACCAAATACTTAATAAAGAAAGAATGTCTGACTTCTTAACAGGACTCAAAAAGCTCTACCCTAAGGGAAAATATTGATAAATTTGATTAAAAGACATTATTAAAAGATTAAAAAGGCAATCTGCTGCATGGAAGATGATAAACGAAGAATAGCTTGATTTTATAGTATATTTAAATATCCAGAATATATCCCACAAATCAGTAAGAACAATACTAACAACCTAAAAGAAAGGTTATTAGGGATTTAAATTGGTATTTCAGACAAAAGAATATAGAAATTAAAAAAAAAGTGTTGAACCTCATTAATGTCAGGAAAATGAGAGTTAAAATCAAAATGAGAGGATTCTGTGTCCTTATAATAATATCTAAAATGAAAGGCCGATCTAGCACGTATGGAATTCTCCCACAGTGCTACTCAGGGAGTGTAAATTAGTACAAATCCTTTGTCAACCTTTTTGGCATCATCTGGTAAAATTGGAAATGCACATTCCCTACAACTTGGCTATTCCACTACTAGGTATAAACCCAGCAGAAATCAGTGCATGCTTGTAACAAAACACATGCATAAAACATGTTTGGAGCAGTGTTTTCACAAAATGCTGACAAGAGGAAACAACTCAAACATCCTTCAATGGTAAATGGACAAATATCTGGTGATGAAGTCACACAATGGAATAATAGGCAGCACAGACAATAAATGGACCCCACGTTTACAAGTATACCCCACAACACGAGTGAACCTCGCAAATGTGATGCTGAAACAGAGACATCAGACACAGAAGAGTTCATGTTGTAAGATATGATCCATGTGAATATTAAAACATAAACATACAGAACTTAACTATAAACATACAAACATAAACATACATAAACACTTAAGTGTTTAGTGATCTAAGCTTGTGTGGTAAAATGATACAGTGACTATGTAATAAACAACAGGCTAATGGTAACCTCGAAAGAGGAAAGGTATAGTGATTGGGAGGGATACAGGGGCGTTGGGGTGTGCGTACCCTTCTATCTCTTGACTTGATCTGTGTGATGATCGATGGATGTTTACATTGTGATAAATCCATCATATTTTGACAAAACTATTAATGTTTTGAATGACTTTCTGTGTATTATAATTCACACATATGCAAGATTTAAAGAAAAAAAAATTAAAAGCTTTATATGGTGGAAGGCTCCGTGAACCTTGGGATTTCTCCTGTATAATATGGTGATAATAAGGACTACTACCCAAGGTTTTCAGGAAATGTGAATGAGACGAATAACCTGACACATGGCAAACAATCAATGCTACAAAAGTAATTTTCATATAGGTGAAGAATTCTTCATATTTGTGAAAATAAAAGGGGAAAAGAGGTGAGTGAAGTACAGGCTAAAAGATGGGTAAAAGTTAGACCTCCTTCATTTAATTTTCAAACCTGGTTATTGCAGTCAAGCACATGCTTGGATGAACATCTATCAGGAGCGTGTGAATGGGGATTCCTGTGCTGGGCAGAAATTTGTATTTGGAAGATCATCAAGATATTTCATAAGGAAAATAAGGCTCATATGGAACATGGAGAGTTACCTATGCCAATTCTCACACAACAGCCTGAAAAGAGAAATTTTTGATCTAAGATCTTGATTCTTTATTTAGCGATTGGGGTAGGAAAAAAAAAATTGGGGAGTTATCCAATTACCCTTAATTTCTCTCTTTATCTCATATCCTGCATCCAATCCATCAGAAAATCCTTTGGCTTTACCCTTAAAATATACTCTGCATCCATCCATTCTCCTTACCTCCGCCCTTCCCCAACAGCAGTGTTTTATTTTAATTCTTTGTCTAATTGCTCTGTACATGTTTTTCCTTTGACCCCTAGAGCTGTTCTTCAAGCAACAAAAAAGTAACCCTTCAAAAACAAAGTTCAGAATTGGTCAATTCTCCTCTCAAACCTGCTTGAAGGATCTCACATGGTCTACCAGGGCCTAAGAGATTCCCTCCCACAGCTCTTTGCCACCCCTGCACCCTCCCCCCCCCCCCCCCCCCCCGACACACACACTGTTTTCTACCCAAGGCTGAGCCCTCTGGCTATTCCTCAAGAAATGCCTAACATACTCTTCCCCCAGGGTTTCTCCCTTACTGGCTCCCCACCAGGAATGTTCTTCCCCAGATACCTGAGTTGCTCATTCCCTCACTTTCTTAGCTCTGGCTCAGATTTCCCCTATCACAGATCCCACCTTGACCACTCTATCTCAAGTTCTCAAGTCACCTTTTCTCACTATATCCCCCTTTACCCAGTGCATTCTCATACCCAGGCACTGTAGGCATTTACTGGCTCACCTATTTACTGTCTGCCTCTAAGACAACAGGGAATGTTTTCTTTTGTCCTCCGCACTATTGTTCCAATGCCTAAAATAGTACTTGGAATGTGGTGTGTGTTTCCCCAAAATGTGTTGAATAGAGTGAATAGGGAGTGGATTTTAAGCTCTACACAAAAGTGCGATTAACAATTCATTTGAAAAACTGCCTTACCCTCAATTCAAACTCTCTACATTCTTACGTAAGCTGGATAATTCCAGATTTACTTATTTCAGCCCAAGTCACCACATTTATACTCTACACACACACACACACACACACACACACACACACACACCCTGTCTTTACCTAACCACGATGCAGATTTCTACTCAAAAGCAATAAATACCTAGGTAAGGTCTCAAAATGTTAATAGCTGTTCAAGCAGATATTGCTGTCTCAAGAAGTGACCACTTAATGAATCACCACTACCAAAGGGGTCAATGAGGCCAGTCCCAGTTGTGTCATGTTATTTCAACTCGCCCACAAATGAGCACATTAATATTAACTGGCAGATTGCATATCTTTATATTTATGTAAAATTGATTTGGGGAAACTACACAAGTGAGAGGTGTTAGAAAAGTTTCCACGGCCTGTCATCTTGCCAATCAGGCTATTTTGCAATCATTACTTACATGATAGAAGAAAATCTGATTTTTGACTTTTCTCTCCCTGAGAAAAGAAATTTTTTTTTTAAATGACTAAAGCAATACCGATGTTTTGCTCCAGGAAATTAGTTGATAAGCAGGTCCTAGGCTTAATTCAAAATCATTTTAGTAAACGGAAGGTACATTTCTAGGAGACAACTGTTCCAGTCATACTGACCTAGGCATTTCTTAAACTTTGCTTTATCTAGGATTGGAAGATACTGTGTTTCTTGATTGGAATTGTTACTCTGGAGAAATCCTAGCATGCCCGTTCAACAAACATTATGGAAAAACTGGAACATGAAGCATCCTCTGACCCCATATTCTGATTCTCATCCATGAAGCTCCTTTCACTTTTACCCAAAATGACATGCTCCTTTCCTTGCAAACGGATATGTTTCCAAATTCATTGGAGCACCAGGCTCAGAGGAGTTTCTCTTGAAATAAGTCTGCTTATCTATTTCTTTTTGCTTCCTTGCCTTCTTACTTTCCTATCTCCCGTTCCTCTTTCCTAATACATCTTTCACTTTATTCATTGCCCTTACACCTTCTTCCTTTTCTCCCCCATGTTTTCCACTAAGTCAATAAAGAAATATATAATAAAATGTATATTTGAAATAATAAGACCCTAATAAAAAAAGCAGCCTCAAAGAAAGGTGAAAGGCAAAATATGAAATCAAACTCTTCTACATGGTTGCCATGACTGAGGTCAAATTTGACTTTGAGATATCCTGAAACTAAAGTAAATATGAAGAAAAAAAAAACAATTTTAAAATCACTCAAATCTTAACACCAGTGAAGTACATTTTTAAAATACTGGTATATGTTTTTTTTAAATATATAATGTTTAGCTATGTATTGTAGATAGGGTAAGAGCTAAAGCTATATATAATGCCCTATAACCTAGCCTTAAATCTTAAAAGAATTTCATTGTGCCTTTATAGAGCAAACCGATGGCTAATGTCAATGATGACAAATTTTTGCAGAACTGAATCACATTAGTCCTCTTTTCCTTGAGAGTTTTGACTCTCATCTGGGGAGCGTTTAAGAATAGCATGCAGAGATCTATGTAAATTCAGGGCTCCAGACCCTACTGAATCACAACCTTCAGGAAGGGTCATGCTTCAGCAACCTCAAATATCTTTCTGGGAGTTTTTGAAGATCCACTTTCCAATGGGACAGTTATAAAAGGACATAATTCTCTCCAGCTGCCATTGAATTTGAACATATAAGCTTTGCATCTGTGTTAAGGTATGGTGATGTTCTATTTGCTTATCAAAGACCTTGATTTCCAACATGTTGTTTTGTGGGCACCCCTATCAGTAAGACAACTTGGCATGCATGACGACATCATATATAAGTAAAAGCCTCAGTGGCAACTCTGGTATGCATGGAGAGGGAGGTACACATAACCCTTGACCCACCCAGTCTGTCACAAATCAGGCTTGCTCTGAGAGACATCCTATCCCCTTACCCAAACCCCTCATTTCACAACTGAAAAAAAATCTTGAGTCCTACTAAATATGCCATGACATACCCAAAGTCAAAAGAGTCCATGATAATAGGGCCAGGAGATCAGATTCTCAGCACATTGTCCTTGTCACAGCTCCACACAGTCCCCATGAGCACCTGAGCACCCTTCCTATGCCTGCTCCTTTCTCTCATGTTTCAACAGGAGCCCTGCTGTCTCTGGAGGTGCAGTATTAGCTGCCTTCTATGACCATCTCCCTCTGTTTCTTTTATTCTCCTTGCTCTTTGAACATACTGAGAGAAAATATGTATTTGTTCTCCTCATTTTGCATTTGTTTCTCTACTTCCTTCAACTCTACCAGTGTGATTCCTGCTGCTATCTGTGAGGGGCTTTCTTCTTCCCAACATTTAAAATATCTTTGTATAACTCAGAGAGCCATGCACAAATTTTTCTATTGAAATTCAAAACCCAACCAGGCTGACCTCATTTCAAAATAAGACCAAATCTCAAGTCATCTAGTTTTTATTCAAACAATTCTTTTACATATTTTTATTTATTTATGTGAAAATATTTTTTTCCTGTGGATATTTTGTAGCTGCATGAGGGATTTTAGAGTGTTAATGAGAAAGGGGCATGATAATGCCCTGTATTTGCATACCACTTCACAGCTTAAAAATCCTTCTACAAGATTCATTTCTCCTAATAAGAGTCCAGTAAGGGTACTAGGGGAATCCTATGACCTTTCCCTCCCCGTTTGGCAACTGAGTCTTTCAACAGGGATAAAGTGAGCTTCCCAAGGTCTCTAGTTATTAAATAAGCACATACACCTATGCATAAACAAATTCACTCACACTCCCAATAAGTACCATTTACTATGAATCTAGACATTATCTAAACTTATGAAGCTTGGGCTATCTCTTATTGGGCCAGGTTTCTATGGCTTTCAGTCCACCTGAGGAATTCATCAAGCAGTATTTAGGTGTTAAGTCCTATGAAGAGGAAAGTGAATAGAATTACACGGTTAAGATGTATTAAACTTACTTTAACCCTCCTGTTCTAACAGAACTCCACTACTGTTTTCATCCCCCTCACCCTCAAATGACAAGGGGAATGGCACCTCTCTCTCAGCCCAGGAACTTCCTCTGACTTGGTATCTGGCATCTTAATTGATATTTGTATATCAGTGGTCAGGTTACAAATGTGCTTCTGACCCACCTATGGTCAATGACACATGAGAGGAAATCCGATGAGGGTTTTTGGCAAAGCTGTCCTTGGCTCCTAAAAAAAAGAGTTACATAAAAAACACGATCTCTCTCCTTCTTATTGTTGCTTTTAGCTGTAAAGACTGGAACAGATGAAGCCATTTTCCTACGTGCCTGAGGGCATAGCTAATTTGCCACTCGTCTTTCTGTTACTTGCAGCCCAAGCACCCTAGCTGACTCTGTTAATTCTCCCACCCTTTTCTGGGAGAATTCCTGTTCAGCACTCTCCTGCTATGATCAGTAGTCAGTGTGTGTGTGTGTGTGTATATATATATATATATATATATATATATATATATATATATAAAACCATCACTGGGGGCCATGAACAGAATTTTAAAAAATGTGTCCTTCCAATCAAATTCCCCTGGCAGGAATTTAGAATTGGGAAAATCAGGATATTTAGCTATAAGATTCAGCTGACATAGCAAGTAAATTTGGGGCTAAGAGAGCTAAGATGGATCGCCTTTATTCACACTAGAGTTCCATGAAATTATAGACTATGAAAAATCAACGGTGGCTAGCCAAAAGGAAAGAGAGTAAAGGCAGAAGTAACACACAGGTAGAGAAAAGCATGACATAGAGAGAGTGCCCGGCACACAGTAGGTACTCAACAAATGTGTTGATTTCTAATGTTGAATGTCAGTTGTTTATACCTTTTTCACAGTCTGTTTTATGTATATTGCAAAAGTGAACTCTGGGATCTTAAGACAGTTGTTTCAATAATTTCATTCCTATTTTGCCTTAGCAAGTATTTCTAAAGGGAGCCCCCAGATTAGCAGTATTCTTCTAGCTGCTGCTCAGGTAATCATGGCCAGTTCAAGCTGGGTGTAGGAGCTGCAGGGCTGCATTTCTGTCCACTTAGACTCTACTTCAGGGACACACAAACAAGCCTTGAAGGACAGTCATTAGAAATTATTTTTTGAAAGTGTACTGTAAAAACATGGTAAATAATTTCAGTCTCGCAATACCAAAAAGAAAAAAAAATAGGCAACATTAAAGATGAAGTGTGCAGATAGACAATGGGTATCAAACATATCCATACGATGACTAAAAATAGATTATAAAGTAGCATCAAATGTAGACAAAAATGGGGTGTTTTGTGATAAGATCAGACTTGTTAAAGAAGTAATATCACACTCATTATAAAATGGGTTTAAAACATTGAAATTTAAAGTGTAAAAATTGCATCTGATATTCTAAATTGATGTGTATTTTGAGTTTAAATTATTCCTCTGTCTGTGTAAAACCATTACCTCTGTCCCTACATATGCGGCAATAATTATATCTTTATATTGCTCTTAAAGGATATCCAAAGCAAGGACAAATAGAAAAAAGCTATAAAAACGGCATGACAATGTCCTTTTAAATTATGTAAAACTCATTTTATGTAATAGTGTCACTGAACAAATAATCAGTTGGTTGAGGAAGATAAGTGGCTGTAATTATTTATTCATTTTAATGTTTGTTATTAAGCCTTCCTTTTGCTATTTGTGGCCATTATATGATGAAAGATCAATACAAAGAAGATGAGAAAGTGCAGAGATGATGGTTAATTATCAGAAAGGAGAAAGGTAGGCAGATGCCTGGCTTCCTGCTGATAATCCCACTCTTCATCTCACAAATGTTTCTCTAGTTAACGTTTTCCTTGGCTTGAAACAATACAGAAAGATAAGCAGCTGTCCAATTCCCTTCTCTGTAGGTCAGGCATCTTCCTTACCAATAGAGTGGGTTTCATAAGGCAGTCTGTCTGTCCTGTCTCCTGTGGTACCCCAAGCACAGAGTGGCACCTAGCATGTAATAGGCACTCTACATATTTGCTGAATGAATAATAATTGAACACGAAGCACACTAAGAAGCATCACATCCTATCCAGAAGACTTGAAATTCACATTAGCATTTTGAAGGCCTGCAGTAAAGAAGCCTGCTTAGTTGTCTAAACTTGGTATGGCCAAATGATTTCTTTTTCCACTGGCTATTGGTTATGCTTCGGGGAAGCACATGGGAAATATTTTTGAGACTATTTTTTCAATTGTAGGATGATATTATTTTGATTTTCTAAAGAAATGCCTTCTAACTAGTTGGAATATGTATTTTATTTCCAATAAGAAAAGTTACAGTCCAAACTGGCATGCTTAGGACATCACCAGTTACCTGGTTGGCAATTCCACAGAACGAGGCTCTTTTCAAATGCTTTACATATTGCCTTCACTCCTCAAATGGCTTCCCCCCTCCATTGGTACTGGAAGCAGTACTATAAGAAAGTCTAGTTCCTAGGAAGGGTATACCTAGAGACAGATTTTCAAGGTTTGAAATATCTTTGGACACACACACACACACACACACGCATACACAAGACAAAGAATATACTCATATGATGACTTGAAACACAATGCCTATATTAATAATAAGGTCAAAAGTGTCCATTATATTCATACTTGCCTGTCTATGTGGCTCTTTTATCAGTCCCACTATCCATTTACTATCAGGTGTCTCTCCTTAAAAAAAAAAAAACGTTTATTTATTTTTGAGAGAGAGACAAACAGACAGACAGTGCAAGCAGGGGAGGGGCAGAGAGAGAAGGAGACACAGAATCTGAAGCAGTTTCCAGGCTCCGCATTGTCAACACAGAGCCCAACGCAGGGCTCAAACTCATGAACTGTGAGGTTACGACCTGAGCCAAAGTCGGATATTTAACTGACTGAGCCACCCAGGCACCCCTACCAGGTGTCTCTCCTTAAAGAAAGCACCATAACCATGCTTGATCTCTATAGCTCTTAATGCTGTTTATCTCCGGATATAAGGCCTATAAAGGTAATTTTTATTTTTTTCACATTTTTGTTGTATGCTCCACAATTAATATAAATTCTTTTAAATCATTAAAAAACAAATGAGTATCTTCTATCTTTATGTATATAATGAACTAAAGCTATGGATTTAGGGCTACTCACACACACCATATGGCATACAAGAGAGGACAATGACCCCAAACCTAGAAGGAGGGTGCTACATAGCTTTTTACCAGTGATTTATATCCATCTCTCCTAAATAATCCTGCTGAAAATCCCTAACATTGATACAAAGAGAAATCAGCACAATGGCGAAATGGCTACTCCTTTGGCAAAGGGACTGGTCAAATCTTCTCAAGTTCTGCAGGGGGAAAAAATTTTAAAGAACTTAAAAAGATGTTATTTTTATAAGTGTTCAAGTTATTTTAAAATGTCATAATAGGACTTTGGGGGAGCACTGAGGGCCTGGATGAGGTTCTGTGGTCACAAATTTATAATGGTCTCCGTCTGCCTTGATGTGTTATTTTGTTTTTAATCAGTTGCCTCAGAATTAAGGAAACCAGATGCATTGTGAGCAAAGTCCAAAGACAGACATCTTAGGAAAAAGCAAAATGATGTTTCCATTTTAATGATCTCTTCTTGGGGCGCCTGGGTGGCGCAGTCGGTTAAGCGTCCGACTTCAGCCAGGTCACGATCTCACGGTCCGTGAGTTCGAGCCCCGCGTCGGGCTCTGGGCTGATGGCTCAGAGCCTGGAACCTGCTTCCGATTCTGTGTCTCCCTCTCTCTCTGCCCCTCCCCCTTTCATGCTCTGTCTCTCTCTGTCCCAAAAAATAAAAATAAATGTTGAAAAAATAAATAAATAAAAAAAATAATGATCTCTTCTTAAACAATGAAATTCAAAAAGATCTATTCAATTAGACAACAAAACGAGGAAACCTACTATACTTACTATCACTGTGATCTTGATGAATCACTTAAATTTTCAGGGCCTCAGTTTCTTCCTCTATGACATGGGAATGATAGTACTAATCTCATGATTTTTGTAAGCATTAAACAACATAATCTCTGTAAAGGTCTTATCTCTAATATACTAAGCATTTATTATTACCACTTTTCACTTTTCAAAAAAAAAAAAAATTCCATGGAGACCACTGGCCATTTTATTTCTCAGTGATACACTGAAGATTATCAAACTGGTTAAACACTAAGAGATGAGAGTGCCGGTCTAAAAAATTGAGTCAGAAGCATGTTCAAAATCTCCATTGCAATGTACTAGGAATAAAAATAAACAGATATCTGATTTACCGATTTGTGACATTTGTTTCTTTGAACTCAGTTCAGTCTAAGTTTCCATGTCATATTTCACTCTGACTCCATAGTGATACCATTTCTACCATTCCTTACTTACCTAATAAGCACAACTGCCTAAAATATCCCAGTTACTCTTCAGAGTATGTATGCATGTCTGTTCTGTAATATGCATTCTGATTTGAAAAATGGGATTAACTCTTTATTTGGAGTTTTTTCCTTTGATCCCTGGGGGATCCTACTGGAACTCTTCACTGTATAGATCCCTGCTGTGAATGATCCAGTGTCATGTAACCTCACTCGACCTCCTTTGCTATAGGCCCTGAAAGTCTATGCATAGCCTGTTGCTGCTGGAATCCCCTTGCCCAGTGGTCAGCTCTTTTACTGGCAAGATGGCTCAAACATAAGCGGCTTTCATTCATCCACTCTTTCCAAGGTAAATTCATACACCTTCACCAAGTCAAACAATAGAGCTAGAGACTGTTCAGTGAGGCACTTTTCTCCATTCTGCTCTCTCCAATTCTATTTTTCCTTTTTTAAATAGTCATAGAAGACCCAGCTCACACTCATGTCCAACAAGATAAAAAGAAAGAGAAGTATTTCCCTGCTGTGTGCCTCTGTAAGCAATTCCCTTTGAGCCTTTGAGCGTCATACTCAGTTTCAGGGGGTAGATGCATGTCCTCCCCATTTCCCCTGACTTAAGGGAAAACAGAAGAATGACTCCACTCTCTTCCTTACATCCTAGATAATCCCATGTCCTCTCTCTCCCTCATAGGCTAAGGCAGCATTATGGGGGTAGTTGACCTTGTTCTCTCTTATTTTTTTTATTTTTTTAATGGTTTATTTATTTTTGAGAGAGAGAGACAGAGAGACAGAGTACGAGAGAGGGAGGGGCAGAGAGAGAGGGAGACAGAATCCACGAAGCAGGCTCCAGGCTCTGAGCTATCAGCACAGAGTCCGATGTGGGGTTCAAACCCGTGAACCACGAAATCATGACCTAAGCAGAAGTCGGACACCTAACCAACTGAGCCACCCAGGTGCCCTGACCTTGTTCTACTTCTAAATAAGACCTAGAAAAGTTTCCAACCTCCAAATCATCATATGATGACTCTGTCAATCCTCTTGAAATCACCTGCCAATTCTAGGACAATAGAAAAAGTCTCACTCAACATCCTTATGCTTACTAACTAAGCAAGCTAACATAACATCCTATATACCAACAGATAGATGTATATATGTATACCTGTACTTGTGTGTGTGCGTGTATCTTTTTTATAGAAGCGAGTTCTCTTTTGAACTGTTACATCTATTGAGCTCTCCTTAAAGCTTTCAAAGAGCTAATGAAATCAAAGCCATAAGTTAGTATTTAGCACTTATATAACACTTGTACTTGCAAAATGCTTTAGAATAATTCAATCCTTAATCTCCATAACAGCCCTAGTAGAGGGGCCCAGTTATCCCCTTCATGAATGAAGAAGCAGAAACCTGGAAAGGTTGCATGACATCTTATGCAACTGATTGGTGGCAGCCACTACTTAAAGCACAGAGGTCTTGACTTGGAGGAATGCTGTTCATCCTTTGGGCCCTAAAGAATAAGATTTCTTAATAAACCCATGAGTCATGGAGAACAGGCACAGACTGACTATGATTTTACTAGGCTGTTTCCACTGCATCTCATTGATGGCTTAAATCATCTTAGTGCCGCTGAACCCTTTTCAGCAATAAAATAAAAAGTGTATTAAGTGCTAAATTCTGCCCATAACTGGTATTTCTCATTGACTGCAAGTTTATGGAAGTTGTCAACTTCAGAGACCAACTTATATGAAGGCAATCCAGCCTCTGTAGGTAGATGAATTGATGTAGTCAGAAATGATAGGGATAAAATTAACAAATTTACCAATCTTTTGGAGCTGAGGCTACATTTGCCAGTTTTTATACTCCAGCACCATCCCCCTACAAAACTCCACAGTTGAAGCATTCATCATTCTCACCTTCAGACACTGTTACCTAGATACCTCAGTTTTAGTTACAAGCTTGAGATCACCATAGCAACCAATTAGTATTTATGTTGCTAAGACAAGACGCAGAGAAAGGAGAAAGCAGGATGTGCTTACTCATTTTTATGTGATCTCAATGGAGAAAGGATAAAATGCTGATTCCAGTTTCCAAATTCCCATTGACTTCCCTCATCCTAATTTATATTCACATTTGTCTTTTCCACAAGTAATCCACTTAATAGCCAAGCACTTATGGTATGTACAATAAATTCTACAATTGTTAATAATGCCCAAGAAAAGTGAGAAGAGGGAGCAAAATAATTACATTGTCTGGCATTCTGGCCTATTGTAGGATCTGGGTTACAAAATCTAAGCCTTCGTCTCACACTTTTGTATACACTTTCACATCAAATTACATACTCCTCTCTTGCTTTTTAACAGACTATCAGCAGTGATGGGATTTATTGTTATTTGTATTTTGACTGCATTTTAACCTCTTCACTTTAATTATAAGCAACCTCAGAAACGCAAAGAGAGATAATGAAAGAATATGGGTCAGCCAGGTCCAAATTTCAGTTCTAATACTACTAGCAGTGGAGCTGTTTGCAAGATGCTACTGTCCCCAGCTGTGACTAAAACAAGCATGGGAATTTATACCTAGAGTCAACATTAGTGTCTTAAAATCAGTATATAGTAAGCGGTCATTAAGACTTACATCTCTTTGGCCAATTCTCTTAAAAAAAACCAGATAATCATTTTAAATAAATTACCTTTTATATATTTGTGTGCATGGATGCGTGTTCTACAATTGGATATGCAATTCCCTCTCGAAGCACTAATTCTTGGAAAACTTTCCTTACTAAAGGAGTGGGTAAAGAAATCTAAACCCTTCCTAGTGTGATTATGTGTAGCAAAGATACTAGAGTACTTGCCACAAAGTACCTTCAATTGCATGGACCTGTGGATATCTGTAATGTCACCAATCACCAGTGGGTTCAGTCCCTCTTGTGTATTCTGTTTACAGAAACAACACAAAATCCCCATAAGCAGCATAATTTGTCCCCTGGTTCATCCTGAAACAATTCAGCACCCTTTGGAATTAATGAAATAGACTAAGAAACTATTACTCTGAAAAGCTAAGTGTCTATATAGTTTGGATAAATTGGGTAAAGAATTAAAATTTCCTTCTCATCCAATTTGTCGTAGGCTGTTTTAATGGCAAATTAATGGTAAAAGCTCTGCCCATGGACCATATAGGAAATGGAGCAATCTTTTTGGTCTGGTCTGTTTGATTTCAGTCTCTTTTGACAAATCAAGTAAAGGGATCAGTCAAACAAGTTGACAAATTATTTAATTGAAGCTCAGTTTATGACTTAGCTGTCCTCAGTAGATATTCCAATAAACCACCGCCTGCATAATCCACACCAGCACTATTTCCTCATCAATCATAAATATACATGGCTCTTTCCCAAAAGTCACCTTCTCAATTTGCCTGTAAACTCTGAAGTCAGCTCCAGGTTCTTTGTCTCTCTTATCCACTCTCTTCTGCCCTTCACTTCACTGTTCTTTGAGAGGGTCACTAGAGATATCACCGACAAAGAATATGTGTTAAACGATTGCTAATGCCAAAATAACGCTAATAAAAACAATAAAATAAAACTAAGCTTATTTGGGCTTAACGGATAGAGATGAGCAGTCTCCACTGCTATCTTGCTGGTCCTTTCTTTCTCTGTGTTTCTTCCTCATGTAGACAGAGCCTCAAGACTTTTCCATTCAGTACATAAACACAGTGATGTGCTTTTTCTCCCAGAGTAGCCAATTTCAAATGTGGAAATGTGGACAAAGCATATAAGATGTTTACTTCTACCAGTGACTTTATACAAGAAGTTTTTAAAAGGCTTCAAAAGGGGTGCCTGGGTGGCTCAGTCGATTGAGTATCTGACTTGATTTCATCTCAGGTCATGATCCTGGGGTCATGGGATCAAGTCCCATGTTGAAGCATGGAGCCTGCTTGAGATTCTCTCTCTCTCTCTCTCTCTCTCTCTCTCTCTCTCTCCTTCTCTCTCTCTCTCTCTCTCTCTCTCTCTCTCTCTCTCTCTCTCCTTCTGCCCCTCTCCCTGACTTGTGCACTCTCTCTGTGTAAATAAACAAATAAATAAATAAATAAATAAATAAGGCTTAAAATTGTTCTTTTTAATAATATTTTCAACTATTTTAGAGAAAAAGCAAGGAATGTTAAATGTTAGATTTTTCTAAGTTGTTTTTCTTTTTCTTTTAGTACTAAGTAATCACCTATGTTACATAGTTCACTTCTCTTTGAAGGTATGGCTCATTTGATTCTAGAACAATTCACTCCCTCTAAATCTCCAGTGGGAAAAATATGATGGAATTGTGTAATTATATTCATAAAAGAACAAAGGCATTATCTGCCTATGAAAATCCTCCTAGACCTATTATAAAATCAAATCCAGGCAAATTAATTAAATAGAAAAAAAAAGGAACAAATATATTTTTAGTACCTACGATGTCTAGTACCATGTACTAGACATTGTAAAATACACAAATATGAATTTACAGCCCTTTCCATTAGGAACTAAAAAATCACTTGGGAGATTGGACCTAAATAGGTGAACAGTTAAACAGAATTAAGAGATTACCTACAGAAGATAAGTTACAAAGCACAATAGGACTCCAAGGCCTAGAGAACAAGACGCTATGGGCATTAAACAGATGCAAGTTCCGAGGTTTGAAAAATCATTTCAGACGGAGAGTGTTCAATCCATTCAGCCTTTGCAAGTATTTCTTAAAATTGTACCATGTACTCCCTGGGGGCAAACTTTATGGAAGAGAGAGGATTAGAGCTCAGATCCCTAGAACACATACTGTACACACATGGAGATGAGGCTTAGAGTTTATCACAGAATGTCTTGTGCTTCTGCTTATATTTTTAGAAGCATAAATAACACACCAGCAACAATAATAGCTAATAATAGCTACAGTTTATAAAAGCCAGATGTTAAGCAAAAAGGTTCTATATAAACCTTCTTATTTAATCTTGCATCAACATTTTGAGGTTAGTCTATCTAAAACCTACTCAAGAGAAGTTTTGGCTTAATAAGAAAAACGAATGGAGTCAACATATCTTGATGGTAGTGTACCCATTAGTTCAAAAGTATGTATGGATTACATTAGTGTCTGTGTTCTTAACCACTGAGCTCTGGAGCCTCCACAGCTAGATTGTGAATTCTGATGGTCAAGTCAACTCCTCTTGTATCCTGGTACTCATCAGAATGACGAAATTAGAAATTCACAATTGAATCTTATAATGAGTATCTCTATCATTAGTTCACCCAGAAGTAAATGGGATTTAAGAAACCATACTTCAAACACATCCAAATTAGGTTAGTGGCATCTTAAATTAGAGATGTTCTTTTTGGAGAGTTAATTAGAGATTACTCTCTGGCTCTACACTGACAACCTGAGTCCTAATTCTGGCTCTAACCCATCGTAGTTATGAGACTTTGGGTAAGGGATTTACATGCCCCATGCCTCAGATTTTCATCTATATAATGGATAAAATATTAACACCTATTACTTACATTGTTGTGAGGATTAAATAAGAAGATTTATGTGATGTACCTAGAAATGTGACATTTTTAATATCAAAAATATTAACTATCATCATCATTCTCTGGCCTTTGGAGACATTCACATTCTTTATGCATTGGAGAAATTTAATGGGCCAACATCTATTTCTCAATAACTTTTCTACATGGAAGATATGTCCTAAAGTAGTATGGTAGGGTTTGCTAAGGGACCCTAGAGTGAAAGAGCCAGACACAGAAAACAAAACAAAATTTTAAAACCAGTGTTGAACAACACTTCAGAGTTTGTATTCAACTCCCACCCCTAGTGAATCCGATTAAAAGACTGGAGATGAAAATGGATCCTCTTTTTGCTGAACTTCCAAAGAACATCTGAGATCAGAGTTACATATAAAGTTTTTTCCTATGCATTTTAGAAACGATATGTGCAAAAGGTGTGCATATGTGTATGCATGCATTAGCACTTCTTTTGCTTCCTACAATCTTAAAGCATGGCTTAGTGTGTTTTCTCCTTGTTTCAATTGTTTTGAATTTTTTTTTTTTTGTCATTCTGTTTTAC
Organism: Prionailurus viverrinus; assembly: GCF_022837055.1. Taxonomy (NCBI): domain Eukaryota; kingdom Metazoa; phylum Chordata; class Mammalia; order Carnivora; family Felidae; genus Prionailurus; species Prionailurus viverrinus. The sequence goes on along the minus strand of NC_062572.1, from coordinate 61,208,368 downwards.
TTCAGATGCAACAGGAGAAAGTCTGAGTTGGTTTCTGTTTTAGTGGCCTTGTCTTTCAATCTGCACACACAGACACCTTTGACATGAAAATCTAAAAATGAAAAATCAAGATCCATTCAGCTTTCCACATTTTACCAAAATTGTTTTTAAACCACCCCAAAAATGCCACTCCCTAAAGACTAAAAACAAAATATTATCAAACTATTTTGACACAAAATAATCCACTAAAATATCAGATCAAGAAAATCATTGCTTTTTTAAGCCATAGAAATACAGATTCATTTGTCTCTAACTCAACCAATCAATCATAAATCAAAACGGTCTATCGACTGCCTACTAAAATTTTAGTCTTGAACTTCACTTTGTGAGGTAAGGAGTGGGGAAGCAGGAAAGAGACTAATAGATACTGATCACTTGTGCCAGAAAATTTACTATGGACAGCTGTTCTAGGAGCCATTCTAGAGGAGGATTAAGATAAAGCCATGATAACAAGCATCAATTTTCTCTGGCCCTGCCTTAATACACAAACAGAAGAACTCAAATCTCCATCTTTAAATTGCACTCCCAGTTACTTTTGAGAATCGCTGATAGTGACTCAACTTCTGGGCAAGCACCTTTCACTTTGCCCATCACCCCACTTTGGCCCCTCAGACTCTGACTGTAACCTTTTGGTTACAGCCTTCTGTCTTCCCAGTTTCGTTTCTACTTCTGATCACCTCCTATCACAATAAGACTTCTGATTATTTTAAGCTCTTTATCTACAATCATTCTCTTGGCATTACTTTCCTCTTTATCTGGTTTATACTCATTAGTCCATCATTCCACCTCTTATCTTCTCAATAACCTTATCTAAGAGGTTGATTCCAATCTTCAGCCTCTTCTTTGTCTCCTAGCTTCCCCTCACACCCTACATCCAATGGATCAATGAATCTTACCAACCAGGACTTGAAATATACATATCATAACTATTTCCCCAACCCCCCAATCACCACAATTGTGCCCCAAGTCACCATTTTCTATGTTCTGAACCACAACAAAGGCCTCTTAAATAGGCATCTCTCAATTTGATGACTAACAGTCCCCAATAGATAGTTTTCCAATGTATTTTATACACATGACATCTATACTACTTTTTAAAAACACAAATCTAATTATGCCTTTCTTTCTCTTAAAGACTTTTAGTAATGTTCTGTACAGTAGTTTTGTTTTTTTGCTTTCTGAGGATAAAGTTCAAATTTTTTGCCTCTGACTGTCCTTCTAGCCTTATCTTTCATCATGCCACCACCACACCATCCATTTGCTAACCATACTAAACTTCCTTAAATTACCTACATATGCTGTATTCCTTTTTTTCTTTCCTCCAGCTAGAATAGCCTTCCTTATGGACTGTCTCATACCATCCTAAGGTTTCGCCCTCAACTAGTTTATTTCACAGAGGTGTTCCACCCTTACAGCCCGCTCCCAAGCCTGTATAAGATACGCTTCCCATGTGCTCCCACAGCACTGGGTACATCCATTATCAGTACCTACACTGAACTGTTATCAACTATTTACTTCACTCTACCTAACCCACCTCCACCCCACCCAAACATTAAATAATGAGGCACAAGTCATCATCAACATCTTGCAAGTGTCTGGCCTATAAAGGATGCTCAGTTGATATCAGAAGAATGAATGGGCAATGTAAAGTGATGATATCTGCTACCAAGAGTGCCAATGCCTCTACCAATGGAAAGGATACTCCTGCAGAGGATGATAATGCCACAATGTTGGTCCTGGGAACACAGAGGCCCAAAGCTGACTGTGCAACACTTGCAGAGCAGCTAGTACCCTCACCACCATTGTGGTGGACACTGAGCTGGGAATATGCTCATGTTGCCTACCACATGCCAGACCTGCCTCAGAAGAACTTTGAAGTCTTATCTCCCTGTTTTTCCCCTCTCCTTATACTTCAGAAATGAGTCAATGGAACCTGGAATAGAGAACAGCAGAATGAAAGATGTAAAATAATTAATCTGAAGATAATTTCTCCTCTTGGGAATCTTTGTATCTCTCTTGAAGGTCCCATCTTTTTTTTTTTTCCTAAAATGAATTTTTACCATGATGATACCAGATCTCAAATGGAAATAAAATCTCGATCCTTTTAAATCATCTGGATCCCTCTCCAATACTCTAGAATTCACCTTAAGGGTGAATACAGATTAGGCTCAAAATAAGCTCATAGTACATTCATTACAAATCTTAGGAGTCATGTACAATAGTTTTCATCTTAGAAATAGGTATCTTGAAGGGTCTAAACATATCTCCACGCCTTAAGAGCATTCTTATACTTCACAGTGCCTTCCTTCTAAAGTAAAATAGAAAAGTTGCAGGATATCAACTAATATTTTATACTAGAAAGCACCCACTAGGGAAGTTTTCAGGATATCTGTATACTAATTTCTGATCTACCCCTAATTAGCTGTATGGCATTCAGCAAATTAAACACCTCCAGAAGCCCATTTTCCTCATTTGTAAAATAATCTGGTTCTATTAGATGACTGCCCAATTCCCTTTTTTCTGTAAAATTCCATGAATCGGTGATCTCTCTGCTCAAAGACACAAACAGATGTATTGATAGAGGGAAGGCTTAGCAAAGAAACAACAATAACAATATATCATATAATTAAGGGCTAATAAGAGCTCTTGAAGTTAAAACTACAAAGAGACCTAGGATAAGGGGAGTGATTAAAAAAAATAAAAATGAGAACAGATGAGTCTTGAGTCAGCATTGAATGAAAGATAAAACAGAAAGGCACAGAATCTACAATGATATAGTGTCTGAAACAGATCTACATGTTAGCCATTGGAGTTTAATTTGGCCAGGGCCCAAAGAAAAGTGATCAACATAAATAACAACAAAGTAGCTTGTAATCTATTAAAACAAAAGATTCAGTTTAAAGATTTAACATAAAGTTTCAGTCCTTAAATTAGCAAACCTTCATCTATCAGGAAACTCAGCTATACAGAATGACATATGTCTCTGGACTTTTAATACTGACAGTTTTATTGTAATAATAATAACCACAGTGCTGGCAAAGGAAAAGACAGATGGACCCAACTTCTAGGCCTTACCATCACTCCTCCTGATTACTCTTCTTATTTTGAGCATCGACAAAACGGTGGGGCTGTTATCATAGATCTTTGCATAGCATTGATTCAAGTGTGTGTTGAAACAAGGCTGCTACTGTGTAATTCATTTATATCACTGGCTCATACCTGCCTCTTCTTCCCTTCCTTCGATCTTACATATCTCTAAGATGAGCATTTATCTTACTTTGCTCTCCTGTTCCTCTTCTGTTGTCAGTCTAGCAGGTGTTCTTTTCAGATTGCTTTCATTCTTCATTATTCATTTTGGGTCCCTTTCTACTTTTGTGTCCATTTTTATCCTTCCCTTCCCTTCGTATGTACCTCAGGCGCCAGAGCCATCCATTTGTCAGAAATGTTTGGTGCTATTTGTTTGTGGTTATTTCCCCCTTAAACTAGGGCTTAGAAAATCCACCTGGTGAGCTGTTTCTTGTTTCTAAAGGGAGAAAGGCTCTCTAAGCCTAGGAGAAGTTAGAAATCAGGACTGTCATTTTTCTTCACACCTGCTCCAGGCCTGATCCAACCATTCTTCTTCAGTGGCCCTGTTTGGTTCTGAATGACATCACCACTTATTTTTCCAGCAATAAATTTAGTTGAAGTGCTTTTGAAACTGTGTGGTCCCTGATTTTCCTGTTCCCAAAGGCCAGAGGTTCCAATCATATGGGATTATTTAGCATCTGGCAAGTTGTTAATGTTGAGAATCAAACAAAAGTATTTAAAGATGTATACAAGTTCATTCTTCATGCATTTTAAATTGCTGCTCATGGAAAGACTGTCAGAGAGAGTCACTCCTACGCTTTCAAAGTGATTCAAAGCCCACCACCTGGCTCTGGCTCACTAGATGACCTCACAAAACATGCTGTTTCAGCATCTTTGGGGCGGGAAGGCACAGCCCATCAGCCTCAGTTACTCAGTCACGAGTAACACTGTCCAGGCATGGGAGGGGATAAAAGCCTTAGAATCAGTAAAAAGCTCTCAATTTCAACTTAGTAAAGACAAACAACAACAATAACTAGAGAAAGCCAAACTCTATAGCAAGAAACAGCGAGTCTGTCAATATAGGCAACCTCTTGTTGGAAGGTGCACAGGGAGCCTTAAAACAGCGGTCGCCCAGACACAATCCTACTAACAGTGTGTATGCTGCAGCATTTCTGAAACCTGCCCTGACGTCCAATTCTACGTGAGCACTTTATTTTTCAGTTCAGCCAAATACTGCAATAGTGCCCCCAGCTCATGGAATTTTTTTTTTTTTTTTGCCTTCTGATCTGAATATATACAGCAGCATGAACTGACTGACAACAAAACTCTTTCTATTTTAAAGTAAAGATTTCCGATGTATTTTCTTCTGTAGTTGTAAGTAAACATTATGAGGGGGAAGAGAGCTTATACATTGTCTGATTGGGAACTTGACTTTTCATTATTCAGGGATTTCTGCAGGACATGTAAAAGTTACCTATAACTCTGGACACTTTTCATCTCTTCTGTTAACAATAAATTCTGTAGATTTTTAAAAACATAAATTTTCAAAAGACATCACTCCATCCTATCCAACATTTCTGCAGTTTCAACTTCCCTGTCCTTATTTTCTGCCTTCTTCTTCTTTAAAGCAGCAGCTTCAGTATTAGGTTCTTTGCTTTTTAACTTTTCTACAACTCTTTGAAAAGGCATCTAATGCAATAACATGAGGAAGTACTTGTAAACTCTTTTTTCGTAAAAGCACACAGACATTTATCTGTTACTATCTATGAGAGTTCTTTCATGCTTCTTTGGCTGAGTTAGTCAGCAAAACAAATGTTTTATCACTATCACCATTCAATAAGACACCAGATATTTTTGTAAAAATATATCAGATATTTGAGCAAAATTTCATTACAACATTATGGAATATTCATTCTCTCCTAAATTAGTATTTCTGTTAAAACCTCAGGTGACATTTATCCCACTTTATAATTTCTTTTCACTGGACATTTGTTCATCCATCTTTAAAGAGCATAGGACACAGCGCTTCACTGAGTTTCTCTGCCCAGATTCCTTTCCCTATTCATATTTTGTATCTGAAAGAGCATAACCTACAGAATGTCTGCTGAAAAATGGTAAGAAAGCTCACAGAGTTCTAGAAACTTCTGTCTAGTTTATATTTCAGTTATTGATAACAATGTTCCAAAAGCTGTAATAGTGCTTCAAGAACTGAATTTCTTTTTCCTTATTTTTTTTTTTTTTTTTTATTTTTTTTTTTTTATTTTTTTTATGAAATTTATTGACAAATTGGTTTCCATACAACACCCAGTGCTCATCCCAAAAGGTGCCCTCCTCAATACCCATCACCCACCCTCTCCTCCCTCCCACCCCCCATCAACCCTCAGTTTGTTCTCAGTTTTTAAGTCTCTTATGCTTTGGCTCTCTCCCATTCTAACCTCTTTTTTTTTTTTTTCCTTCCCCTCCCCCATGGGTTCCTGTGAAGTTTCTCAGGATCCACATAAGAGTGAAACCATATGGTATCTGTCTTTCTCTGTATGGCTTATTTCACTTAGCATCACACTCTCCAGTTCCATCCACGTTGCTACGAAAGGCCATATTTCATTTTTTCTCATTGCCACGTAATATTCCATTGTGTATATAAACCACAATTTCTTTATCCATTCATCAGTTGATGGACATTTAGGCTCTTTCCATAATTTGGCTATTGTTGAGAGTGCTGCTATGAACTTTGGGGTACAAGTGCCCCTATGTATCAGTGCTCCTGTATCCCTTGGATAAATTCCTAGCAGTGCTATTGCTGGGTCATAGGGTAGGTCTATTTTTAATTTTCTGAGGAACCTCCACACTGCTTTCCAGAGCGGCTGCACCAATTTGCATTCCCACCAACAGTGCAAGAGGGTTCCCGTTTCTCCACATCCTCTCCAGCATCTATAGTCTCCTGATTTGCTCATTTTGGCCACTCTGACTGGCGTGAGGTGATACCTGAGTGTGGTTTTGATTTGTATTTCCCTGATAAGGAGCGACGCTGAACATCTTTTCATGTGCCTGTTGGCCATCCGGATGTCTTCTTTAGAGAAGTGTCTATTCATGTTTTCTGCCCATTTCTTCACTGGGTTATTTGTTTTTCGGGTGTGGAGTTTGGTGAGCTCTTTATAGATTTTGGATACTAGCCCTTTGTCCGATATGTCATTTGCGAATATCTTTTCCCATTCCGTTGGTTGCCTTTTAGTTTTGTTGGTTGTTTCCTTTGCTGTGCAGAAGCTTTTTATCTTCATAAGGTCCCAGTAATTCACTTTTGCTTTTAATTCCCTTGCCTTTGGGGATGTGTCCAGTAAGAGATTGCTACGGCTGAGGTCAGAGAGGTCTTTTCCTGCTTTCTCCTCTAAGGTTTTGATGGTTTCCTGTCTCACATTTAGGTCCTTTATCCATTTTGAGTTTATTTTTGTGAATGGTGTGAGAAAGTGGTCTAGTTTCAACCTTCTGCATGTTGCTGTCCAGTTCTCCCAGCACCATTTGTTAAAGAGGCTGTCTTTTTTCCATTGGATGTTCTTTCCTGCTTTGTCAAAGATGAGTTGGCCATACGTTTGTGGGTCTAGTTCTGGGGTTTCTATTCTATTCCATTGGTCTATGTGTCTGTTTTGGTGCCAATACCATGCTGTCTTGATGATGACAGCTTTGTAGTAGAGGCTAAAGTCTGGGATTGTGATGCCTCCTGCTTTGGTCTTCTTCTTCAAAATTCCTTTGGCTATTCGGGGCCTTTTGTGGTTCCATATGAATTTTAGGATTGCTTGTTCTAGTTTTGAGAAGAATGCTGGTGCAATTTTGATTGGGATTGCATTGAATGTGTAGATAGCTTTGGGTAGTATTGACATTTTGACAATATTTATTTTTCCAATCCATGAGCAGGGAATGTCTTTCCATTTCTTTAAATCTTCTTCAATTTCCTTCATAAGCTTTCTATAATTTTCAGCATACAGATCCTTTACATCTTTGGTTAGATTTATTCCTAGGTATTTTATGCTTCTTGGTGCAATTGTGAATGGGATCAGTTTCTTTATTTGTCTTTCTGTTGCTTCATTGTTAGTGTATAAGAATGCAACTGATTTCTGTACATTGATTTTGTATCCTGCAACTTTGCTGAATTCCTGTATCAGTTCTAGCAGACTTTTGGTGGAGTCTACCGGATTTTCCATGTATAATATCATGTCATCTGCAAAAAGCGAAAGCTTGACTTCATCTTTGCCAATTTTGATGCCTTTGATTTCCTTTTGTTGTCTGATTGCTGATGCTAGAACTTCCAGCACTATGTTAAACAGCAGCGGTGAGAGTGGGCATCCTTGTCGTGTTCCTGATCTCAGGGAAAAAGCTCTCAGTTTTTCCCCGTTGAGGATGATGTTAGCTGTGGGCTTTTCATAAATGGCTTTTATGATCTTTAAGTATGTTCCTTCTATCCCGACTTTCTCAAGGGTTTTTATTAAGAAAGGGTGCTGGATTTTGTCGAAGGCCTTTTCTGCATCGATTGACAGGATCATATGGTTCTTCTCTTTTTTTTTGTTAATGTGATGTATCACGTTGATTGATTTGCGAATGTTGAACCAGCCCTGCATCCCAGGAATGAATCCCACTTGATCATGGTGAATAATTCTTTTTATATGCCGTTGAATTCGATTTGCTAGTACCTTATTGAGAATTTTTGCATCCATATTCATCAGGGATATTGGCCTGTAGTTCTCTTTTTTTACTGGGTCTCTGTCTGGTTTAGGGATCAAAGTAATACTGGCTTCATAGAATGAGTCTGGAAGTTTTCCTTCCCTTTCTATTTCTTGGAATAGCTTGAGAAGGATAGGTATTATCTCTGCTTTAAACGTCTGGTAGAACTTCTTTTTCCATCTTCATGTATCATATTGTCTACATGCAAAAACAATGAGAGATCTACAACAGCATATTGGAGAATATCTGAGCACTGAAGAGTGTTGATTAGATAGATATTTGTGCTGATAGAATTATAAAAGTTTTAGAAAGAGATATGTGTAGTTAAGAACAGTGGAGTTAGTAACTTGCATTTTTTCACAGTGGTTTGCACATCCCTGAGAAAAGTTTAATAGAATTTTTTTATTATTCTTACAAATGTAGTCTGGACTAAAGAAATCATTCAAACAATAGAGAAAAAGTAATCTCTCTTCACCCTGTGGAAATCCCTATTTACACCCTGATTATTTTAAGTAACAGATTTTAGGAGTAGCTTCCATAGCTTTTCAGACACATTTATTCACTTATATTTTTCCAAAAGAAATAGTTCATATTCTTTCATACTGTTGAGAAAAAATGCCTTTTTAATTTTCAGAATTGGCACAATGTAATGAAAATCTTTCACTATCACATGAAGAATTTTCCTCCTTTTGTTACGTGGTTCTAGACCATTCCCCACCAGGAGTGTGCTCTAAAGCAGTTTTCCTTTTCCATACTAATGACAAATAGGTGGTCTCTAATTACCCATTAGTTCAAAGAATCAAGAGTTGAAAAGTCTTGCCCATTTCTGGAGATATTTATATCTATTTATTTTTCCTTTGAAATACCTCTTCATATTAATTTCTATCCCTTGAGGGTTTTTCTTTTTATAACTTATTTGTTCGAGCTTTTGAATATTAGAGATATTCATCATTTAAAACTATTAAAAACTGTTGCGTGCGTTTTCTCCAAATCTGTCATTTGTTGAACTTTGTTTTTACTGTTGTCATTTTAAAGTTTGTATTTGTCAGTTTTTTCCTTTATAGCCTCTGCAGACAACTTAGAAATAGAGGTCATCCTAGTAAGAGTTAAAAGTATACATTTCAATAAGCAGGATCTTGAAAATTGCTTTTTTTTTTTCTTTCACAATAACTTGAAGTCTATAAGAATGTATTTCTATATACTAAAAACTGAAAATAACTTGTAAGGAAACCTGCTTGACCCAGCAATAACTCTCTAGTTTGCTGATAGGAGGTAGGAGGGGAGATGAGGGAAACATGTTTTAGTCGCTGGCTTGAATATAAACATTAGGCTACGGAATAAACCCATGTAGTGTTTGGTTCCCCTCAAGGTTAACTGTCCACAACACTGCATCCCTGCAGGCAACTGATTTTGTCACAAAACCTTATATTAGTAGAAATTCAATTATAGTTTACAAAGGTTATGTGAAAAAAAGATGTGGATGCAGCTAGATTGTTTTATATCCTCAATTCAGATAAATGTAAATGTAGCAGGGGGTCCAAGCTTATAGACACAATGACCTTATGATCAACTAGTGTGCATTGTGACATCTGTTTCCAATCACAGGGCCATGAGGTGAGACCCAATTCTTCTTCATATGCTAAGTTGTTTAGACTTGTTCTTATCCATTTTTAGTCTTCAACTATTAAGTAAGTAAGTTAATTCTCTATGGGAATTAACTGTTTCCTCTGCCAGGGCCTTTCCAATCCCAATTCCTTAAGGTTTAGTCAGAAGGACAAGACTAGGCAGAAAGTCAAGAACACAAAGCTCACTAGCAAAGAAAGTACTGAAACCCTTGTTCTTGTTTTTGTACCAAAAAAAAAAAAAAAAAAAGATATAGACAGTGCTCCCAAAGGTCAAAATGTACTTGATTTTGTGTTAAAAGAACTGTATGCAACTAAAATACTCTTAGCAAGCATTTTTGAGAAGCTACTATTTTTGTTGTGCCAGATCTATGGACTTTCAATATTTATAATAAATTGATCTTTTAAGAGAATTACACTTATAAGGCAATCATTTTCAGAAAGTGAGTACTAGGTAGCAAATTTGTAATGTTTTATGTGTCACAAAATTTAAGGAAATGAAAAACAAACAAAAAGTACAAGAAATGAAAAACAAAAAGGTCTTATTTACTTACTTATTGGGGCTTGGGAGGAGGTGGGTCATGTCTTTAGAAACAATTTACATTGAGGGGGATTTTTCCTCCTCAATATAAACACCTCTAATATAAACCCAGGAAATGCTTGCTGACTAAATAATGTGCATAATGCTTCTATCTTAAATCCCATATTTTACCTATTTTATTTTACCATATAGTTATTTCTTTATTGGGAAGGTCTCAATTTTTCTTTAAATAAACTGTGATAGCCAAGAAAGGACACCCACAAGCTTTTCCTTTGAACTTTTCAGGTGTCGGAGGCAGATGAACTGCAGACTTACATATATTAGTTGGAACTCAGGCCAGCCACCTTTACTTTAGGGGAAAAGAAATCAACTTAGAACCTTCTAGATGGAAACTTTGCCCTTTTGCTGCTGCCTTTCCTCTTAGAAAACAAGTTAAAAGGTACCATTGGCCAGGTTAATTGACTTACAAGTGTGTCTTTTTAATAAGTGTCATAAAGTATGTCAGGCTGCTGAAACTTGCTTTCAGTGCGTTTTTTAAAAAACTGTTGTCAACCAGATTAAAGTTTATTGTTCACATGTGCATTCGGTTTTCAGGTGGTAATGAAAGACACTGAATTGATTTGCCATGCGTAAAGAAAAAGGGGTTGTGTCCTTTGCTCTCCCTCAATGTGCCTTTCCTTCTGGTGTCTCCTCTGAACGGTGTTGCCAGCAGACCTTGTCCAGCTCTGGACGTTTCCACTTGGCGGAATAGTTCTCACAGGCTGTGCTGTGTCTACACCAAGACTTTGTAGAGGCTGAAGAGAGTGACTGAGGAGTGTTATCAAAGTGTCTATTATTAATAAAATTGAACATTTTGAATACAATGACTTTAAATGAATCCCTTTTCCTCCCAAGGACTTAGATCACTTTAGAAAGAAATATTTTCTTTTGGTTTTAGTGGGCAGATGCTCAGTGTTCATGTAGAGCCAGCATGGCTTCCTTATCCTGCAAGTCTCAAACTGACCTTTACCCCTCCATGTTCCCCTGCATTGACTGCTTCACAAAAGGACCTAAAACAAGGTTTTGGTAAGTGGACTCAAAATATTTGATTTGCCAAACACCCTGTTGTTTTCCAAATTTTAGAAACATGGAAAGGGGATACAGGGAAGTCTCTAAGTGGTCACTGACTAGACAACTCTACTCTTTACCTGACCAGTTCTACATACAGGCATTCTGGAATTCGCAATTTAAAACACCTTTACGGTGATTCTACATGCACATTTTATGCTGAAGCTGTAGCCTTCTCTCAGGGCTCAGTTTGACATAAAACACATCTATAAATGAGCAGCACTGGGTAAGGAGCAAGAAGATGATAAAGAAGCTTACGTTCTCAATCTTAGAAAAGTCTAGCCCAATAATCCCTTCACTTCCTCACTCAAATTTGCCCATGTGAGGAATGCTATAACCGAACAAAAAGGATTTCTACCCAAGCTAGAAATCCTTGATGTCTTCCATGTCAGAAATACCATCATTTGAGATTTGATGTATTTGTCATTTTACTGTCTGTCTTCTCACACTGGAATCGAAATACCATGAAAATGTGAGCTTCACAACGCTTCTGTGTCCCTACTTCCTGGCGTAATTTAGACTTCAGTGAATACTGGAGGGGAAAAAAATGTTAAGGTTTTTTTCATATGTTAATTATCCCTGAACAACACTTCTTTGTACCAGATACTCTAATGTGAAGAGGTTTGTTCCATACCTTTCATCTCTGCAGGTGACACCAGGGCTGCTGCCACAGGATAGAGCTGGATGCTGGGAAAGGGCTATGGGTCACAGGCAAGTGGCAGATTGCAGAGACAGAGTGACCAACTTCTCAGTGTTACTAAGGAAGGCAGTAGCTTTTGAGTAGTATTCAGGTCACATAAAGGGTAGGGGTTAAAAAGCAGGTAGCCCAATTGAAATGTTATACATAGGAAGTAACAGAGAAAAAGCGTAACCATGAATTAAGTTGGGAAAGAGAGAGAGGAGACAAATGGAAACAGGAGGAAGAAATACAGGGCTTGGCAGCGTCAGAAGAAACTACAGTCCCTCTAAAGTAGTTGTTCTCTAGCTGGAGATAAGGCTGAGAAAATTTAGAACTAGAACCTAGTGAGCCTTGAAAATGTCATGATTTGAAACTGACCCTGTGTTCTCCAAAGCCCTCATATCTCAAGGTGTCCTTTTCACTCTGTGGAGTTGTCTCTGTTGAGTGTGTGTGCATGTGTGTGTACGTGCATACGGAGAGCTAGGGAGAACACACTCAGGTAAAAGGCTCTCTCTGTACTATGGTCTTTACGGAAAGGCACTGATAGAGGACCTGGCTTTGCCCCTATGGTCATTCTGGAGCCCATGCATTTTAAAATTGCCCCACCTATACAGCTTTGCTCCCATCTAAAACCAATCCTCCTCCTATGCTGGTAGAATATTTGAGAAGCCCTAAATTAGCACAATGCTCAACTTAGCACCAAGCTAGCCTTATCTGTTTTATGCCAGTCCTGGTAACAAGATTTCTCCCAGTTCCCAGGCCAAGGGTTCTTCCAATTTACTCTGTCTGGACCCTCGTTTCATTGCTTCTCACTCAAACCCTGTCAGAAGCTTCTCTTAAGAGTCAACTGTAGCTTCCCAACATCCTTGAAACTCATCACTGTGTCTCTTGTTAAGTGCCAGTCTCTAGTGAAAAGCCATGCTAACTCCCACCTCTGCTCCTTCACTTGCCTTCTCCTTGCCTAGAATCCTGCACAACCCTTCAGTTTTCCAAAGCCAACAGAACTATTAGAGTCTTCGCTGACAAAATCTGAGTTTCTTGATCACTCTGTTATTTATTTTCTATTTCTCAAAGCAAGGATCGTAATTGTATAAAAAATGCAAAATGCCTTGTAGTTACTATAGTCCTTTCTCAATGTGCCTAACAACAGCCTTGGGAAATGGTCTGGGCAGTGCAGATATCCCCATTCGTGGAGTATATAGCTTCATGGTGGAGAAGTGACTTAGTCAGTTTTAGCCATGGGTTTTCTGACCCTAAGCAGCACCCATGTTCTGCTCTACTCTATCTCTTCTGATTCAGGAAGGGCCACAACATGAGATGAGGTTACCTGGGGAAGGAACATAGAAGACGGGAGTTACACGCAGGGCCTTGAAGGAATCAACAGAACAGCCTAGGTGGAACAGCAGTATAGACAGGAAAGGAAGTAATTAGCAGACTTCACAGTCTGAGAATAACAAGAGTGGTGGAGTGGCAACCTTTTGGAGTTAGGGATGGTCAGGGAAGTGGGATGAGATGAGGGTATGTGCACGCATGTGTGTGAGGTGGGGGGGATTTGGTGAGGGACAGCGGTGGGAAGGGTCCCACAACAGCATTCCTCTCACAAACTCTTCAACTGACAACAATCAGGAGAACAGAGCTGTCACAGAAGTAGCACTCACCTTGGAAATGAAAGATCTGGTTACTTTTCAGAGCAGCCACTTAGAAGCTACGCGTCATTTGACAATACTTTGCTGAGACACACCATGACATAACCATGGTAAAATAGCTATGTCAGCAGCACGTGCAATTATAGGGGTGCTCAACATGAGAATGAGACAGTGTTTGAAAGCATACTATAAGTTAGAAAGAGCTCTATAAAAACAATATTTTAGTCTCATATTCCAAAGTATCAACAGAAAATCACGGTGGAAAAACTAATGCACATGCATACACATGAGTATACACATGTGGGCACATTTACAGAGGAAATATGTTGAAGTCCATTGTCCCTTTCCCCTTGTCTGAGATGTCAGCCCAACAATCACCTAGACCACCAAGAGGTCTCCTCCCTCATTTTACCCCAGGAGGCCCTTCGAGTGATGCCCTTCAGGGTACCCACATTCTTCCCCCCGTAACATTCCCCCCAACCTTCATGGAAAACAAAGAGTCCTGCTTGTCGTTCCTTTCAGAAGACAATCAACATAGCCAATTGGAAGCCACATGAATAATTTAACCTCCCGGCAGGGACTGGACAGATCGGAAGATACAGCAGCTTCCCAAAATTAATAAAGGCTTTTATAGAGCCATAAAAAGCCATAATTCAATCATTTTAAAAAGGGCAGGAAACACAATGCTTATTAAAGGCTGGGTGCTACTGAGGTGTATACAAAAAGGCCACTCAGCAGCAATGGCTCCAGTGCACGCCCACCCTCTGCCTCCACTTCATGGGCAGACAACCTGACTTAACCATTTAATAAGCAATATTTAGTGATGATTCTTCCCTGACTGGCTCAGTCATGGAAGAGTACTAATAAAGAGAATGATTGAAACAAGGGAGGAATGTTTTTTCTACTCACATTAAATGGTTATGGTTATAGTGGGAAAGCCACCTATTTATGGACACATTTTTTTTTCTTTAGTCTTGCCAAGCACTTTGGAGGTAAATTTGTTCAGGCTACCCTATTACTTTTAGTAACTGAAACGGGGCAATTGCTTTCTCTAAGACTGTTTTCCTCACACAGCTGGGATGGCACCAAGTATCTCCTTCCAGATGAAATATTCTGGTTTTGAGACACTATGTTTCCATAGTCACTGTCCACAGTGGTTCAGCATCTGCAGCCTCTTCAGTTGGATAGCCTGTATATAATTGTAAGTTCTCCAGAATAAGACTGGGCCAGCCACACTGTGCTCAGAACTCAGAACTCAAGACCAAGGTTTCACAGTTTGTGCAATGCACAAAGGTGGTCCATTAGAGAGTCCAAATGGGACAGACAATGCATTGTTTCAGTCTAGAGAAAGGGGTCCCTTTTTACGGATCTTCCATATGGAAGAAGAGGAGTTTTCTTTTTGTAATTCACACAATAGCAGTGTTGGTGCCAGCAATGGCCCTGTTCTGGTCAATCAGAGAGCTCTATTCTACTCCCAGACCATATTCCTCAGAGTTCTCGCGTGTTAAGTGATTTCTCTCTCCAGCCCATGGTGGCAAGGCTGCTTTTCTGAGGAGCAGAAAATAGGAGCAAGAAAAGGGGCAGGTTAGAATATGCCTCTTCTATTGAAGAGAATAAAAGTCTCAGACTTCAAGGATCTCGGCAGGTTTGGTCCAAGTATGCCTCCTTCTGCCCCATTTCTAACTTCACTATTTACTGGGACAAGTGCCCCAGGACTACAAGAGCAGAAGCATTTTTAGCAAACAAAACATAAATAAATAACTAGCTTCACAGCCAGGATGGGCTCTCAGTGACTTGTCTGACCCACATAGTTTCTGTGTGCCTTGCTCTCCTAGCTGCTTTCCCAAAGCATGAGTGGATGTATCTTTGGGTACCACAGGTACTAAGTGATCTTCCCATTTGCCTAACCTCAAGTGACAAAGTGCTGGTCCTCATATTTCACAGTCTTTCCCAGGAAGGATTAGGTCACACTGGGCCGAGGTTTTACTAATGAGATCATGCATAATCAATAAGGGTCGGCTGACATCTTGTCAACTCCATCACTGTCACCAGTGGGGCTGAGGTAAGGCAATCAGAAAGGGAGACCTGTCAGCCACCTGGAATCTGAACAGATGGGCAGCACTGGATGGAACTGTTGTCCCTCAAAACAGGCCCAAGTCTTATTAGCAGAGGAGACAGGTCATACATTCATTCATTTATTCACCCCTTCCTTTGTCCATCCCACAGATAGTAAAGTGTCAGGTCCTATCTGTACCATAGAGGATGACACAGAAAAGGACTCTATACATTTGGAGCTTCCCTTGCAGCATCCTTATTCTACTGGGAGTGATAAGAAAGAGAAGAAAGAAAAACAAAGATAAAGTAAGAAAGAAAAAACAAAAAAAGAAGCAAAAAGGGAATGGAAAGGAATAAAAGATGCACAAATAATCTCAGATAATATTATACAGGTAGAGAATTAACATAGGGCAACATGAAGTAGAAAAACCCAAAACTTAAGTTGGAGAGGACAAGAAAGTACATGGACATCTCTCTCTTTAACAAGCCACAGAATCTCTCCAGGGCTCTTCTCAGTATTGTCTAAGTTTTTTTGATTCTGAACAAAGGGGATAAAGCCCAGCTTTTTTTAATGACCTAGTTGATTTGTCACTGGATCCATGAGACTTGTAATGGACCACATCATTTCTTAATTCAAAATTTAAATCTGCCTCTCATCAACTCCCTAAAATTTTCAGATTGTTTTATGGGATCATGGAGGTGTTATATTACTGAATATAATTCTATAACTTGTTATGTGTTTCCATTCAATAAATTGGAATACAAAATAAAGTCAGATTTCCTACTAAGTATGAAGTAATAACATGAAATCCCAATGTTGGGCGATTTTGTTAAGTAATAACAAAATATCCCATTTTTTCCTCCACAAATCAACTTTATTTGCACTCTTATATTCAAGTGACTCATTTTATCCAAATTGCAAGGATTTTACACAAAAAAATTCCAACATGGGAGAGAAAGGATCAGTGATGCCTACTTTCCCAGCATTAGTACCTGATTCTTATAGGCCTGAGTTCCTACTATTATCACTCACTCAGGTTGTTGGCAGGATTAAGCTACTTACAGGGGCGTCTGGGTGGCTCAGTTGGTGAAGCGTCTGACTTTGGCTCAGGTCATGATATCATGGTTCGTGGGTTCATCTGTCAACATAGAGCCTGCTAAGATTCTCTCTCTCCCTCTCTCTCTCTGCTCCTCCCCCACTCGTGCTCCATCTATTTCTCTCTCTCTCTCCCCCTCTCAAAATAAATAAATAAACTTAAAAAAATTAAGTTACTTATAGCTATAGGACTGAGGTCCCCTTTTCTTGCTAACAGCCAGGGCTCACCCTCAGCATTTTGCTATCACTCCCAGATCCTAGGTGCGTGGCCCTCTCAACAGTGTGGCAGCTACCTCTTCAACATCAGCTGGAGAATCTCTCTCTAATTATATATAAAGAGTCTTATATTATGAAACACAATCATGGATTGTGGATGGATTAACTTTTCCATCACCTTGTCAGGTAGGTATCTTCACCTATCTTAACCCAAACAAGTGTGTGACAATCCTATCATATTCGCAGGTCCCACCTATACTCAAAGGGAGATAACTATCCAGGGCATGTGCAACAGGGCTCTTGAATCTTCAGAGACATCTTAGAATTCTTTCTATCACAGATACACGACAGTATTGTACACATATCATAAGGGCACAAATCAATATTTTTTTACAAACTAAACACACATGTACCCACACCCACAGCAAAAAAAGAGAAGATGAGCAGTACACAGAACCTCGTCTCTTATTCCTTTCTGTTCTCTACCACCACCCCCAGGGTAGGTGACTGCTATCCTGACCTCTAATAAAATAATTCAGCTTTGCCTTTTCTTTTTTTTAAATTTTTTTTTGTTTATACATGTAAATACATATATAAATTGAATCCTGCAATATGGACTCTGTTTCTGACTTCTTTTCCTCAAAATAATCTCATTACTGTTATATTATTCTATTGTGTGAATATTTCCACTCTACTGATAACATTTCTTATCTGAATATATGACGAACTATTGATAGGCATTTGAGTATCCAGCTTGGAGTTACTATAAATATTGGTGCTGTGAACATTCTAAGACATGTATGTTGGAGAACATATAAGGATAACTTCTAGGTTAGTCTTCCCTGGCTCAATCTCAATCTTCCCCTTGTGACCTGAGGCGAGTTATTTATATTGTAGGTCACCTTTCTCAATCTGTGAAAAGCAGACTATACCACCTTCTCATAATGTCGTATGTGTATGTGAGCAGGGGGGTAGACTTAACCAACTCAGGAATATGCACTCCTAGGCAACAGAATACAACAGTCAACACAGTAGACAAAATGCATGTTATTACGGACCTGCATTCTAGTGACACAAAGGGGAGGGATGGGTGGGAGAAGAAAAGAGAATAAACAAAAAATAAAGTACACATATATAATAAAAATGTATGGAATGTTAGATAGGAGCTAACGAGAGGGATGAAGCAACAAAGGCGGGCCTGGAGTGTCTGGAGAAAGATTATGTTAAATTAGTTTGTCAGGGGTGCTATCACTGATATGGTGACATTTGAGCAAAGACATAAAAAATGAAAGAAAATTTGTAAATATCTGGGAGAAGAGTGTTATAGGCAGAGGCCCTGAGACAAGGACACGTCTAGAGTACTTGAGGAGTACAAATTCTAGAGTAGATACAGAGTAGATCAGAAAGGACAAAGGTGCACAATGATAAACATGAAGATCGAATAGGGTCTTGTGAGTCACTGGAAGAGTCTTTCTCTGAGAGAAATGAGAAACCGCTGGAGGGGGTGCAGGTTGTGCAGAAAGAATTATGTTTTAACGGTGTCAACAGAAGCTCTCATGAGAATGCATTACATGAAGCATGAAAAATGAACAGAAAGTGAATGATGGGGTAAGGAGTAGGCATATGTATGTTTATTAGTATGTGTGGATGTGTTGTACGTGTATACATGTATGAGGGAGCTGATCTTAGGAACATAAACCAAAAGAGTTAATATTGGGAAAGCGTATCAAAGGAAGTAAAGCTTTGGATGTGTATTTGAATTATAATTTGGACAAAGGGATCGGACAAGACAAGATAACAGACTCACTGTTAAACATCAAGCCTTAATGTCATTTTCTTTCTTTCCTATTTGAAATGAAATTTACTGTAGTCGAGAGATTTAGTCATTCCATGTTTCCATGATGTGATTCCTCCAGAAGGGACCAAATTTCTACCAAAAGAAAACATATTTAGCTAATAAATTGTAACCTACCTGTGTTAGAATTAAAACATAGAGAACATAATGATGTTCACTGCCAACTTCATCATCAGTTGATTTTCAGTTGTGTAAAGATATCAAGAAGTGTGAAGCATAAGAGAATTATTCTTTTAGGTCATTTCATTCCATTTGTATCTGCAAGTATTAACTATCCTTCTTATATTTCTAGCTTACACACATCCTTTGAACTTTTCAAAGTACACCTTACTATTTCCACCCCACTATCTCCTGTCTTTGTCTGTGTGGCTTTGCATCCTGGGATTCTATTAGGATGACTACAGTTAGCAAGCATTTCTCAGATCTGCCAATTAAATACAATATTCTCTAGCTTTTCATAATAGTAGGCTTTCACAACTATGTTGATATTGTTCCATCCATCTGCTTCAATTTATGGCATATTTTGTGTTCTTTAAATTTAAAAAAAATAAGTTTATTTATTTATTTTGAAAGAGACAGACAGAGAAAGTGAGTGGGGGAGGGGCAGAGAGAGAGGGAGAGACAGAATCCCAAGCAGGCTCTGCACTGCCAGCGCAGAGCCTGATGTGGGGCTTGAACTCACAAACTGTGAGATCATGACCTGAGCTGAAACCAAGAGTCAGACACATTATCGACAGAGCCACCCAGGTGCCCCAAAACTAAACTTTTTAAGACGTGAATTAACTTTTTGAGATGCTATTTCTCCACATATACTTTGAGAAAAATTTCTTATCTGAATATATTATGAACAGTCAACCTTAGACATTTGCTACTTTCCTTTTCACATGTAAGATTTGGCTCTATCCCCAACAAGGTCTGGAATAACTTCTGCCTTCAATTGTAGTTAAGAGTCAGAGGTGAAGACATCTATTCTCTCACAACATGTGTGTACTGTGCCTCAGAGATTCCATATTTGGTGCCCTGTCCTTATAAAAGCAATTTACATTTCTTTTTGAATAATGCTCTCTCCTTTGACTAGTTTGCCATAGCTGGGGGAAAAAGACTAAACAGATCTTTATCTCATCTAAATCTCAGGTACGTAGCTTCATCCCAATGGTCTACAATCACTTACCATTTCCACATCTATCATTTATTTTAGGTAAGGCCACCTTTGGGAAAGGGGTAGAAATGCATATGCTTGCTTTTCAGACATCCTGCCCTTTCTCCTCCAATTGATTCCGATCAATTGACCGACCTGTGTGGACTGTATATATCTTCCCTTTACTTTCACACCCTGTCTGTCACTTATCATAAGCAAACTGGCCATCAGCCTCAAGAGATTTGGCTGTTAAGTGGCTCCTCTAACAGTGTCTGGGTTTCCCTAAGGGCCTTCACCCCAAAGAATCTTAAAATATCTACACGACCCCAACAAGCCTGTCCTGAATCCTCACACAGATACTGCTTTGTTGAAGTATGTCAGTCATGAAGATAGCGCACTGCACTGAGGAGTAGAGAACTGGTATATGTGAATTAGCATTTTTATACATGGTCTTCCTCCTCACAAAGTCAGAGTTAAACCTTTACAGAAAACAGGCTTCAGTCAGCATTTTGATGGCAATTAAACTACTTCTAAAAAAATTACAGTAACAATTTGGTAGAATTAATAGACAATGTATTTAAAAAATCAGTTAACAATTTCCATTTTTAATCCTGGTGACTATTATTGTGGCATACAATTGATTTTTTTTTAAGTCAGTCAGCTAAGATCTGATGAGTTCTGAAATGGCTGTGTTACACCTAAAAAGCCACTTTGAAGAGTCACATTATTAGAGGGACATGGGAAATCTAGGCCTGAAAATCATCTCATATGAAAAATAAGGGAGAAGACAGAAGTGCTTAGACAGTGATAAGTCTATGTAAACTTCTTCAGAATTCATAAGTTGTCATTTGGAAGAGAATAGAAATTTATTTTAATTTATTCCAAAGAATTCATTCGTTCATTCATTCATTCATTCATTCATCTGAAATTCACAATCACCTAATATGCCAAACAGTAACCTAGGGACTTGGATTATAGTCAGGAAAGAAAAAAAAAAAAAAAGAAAGAAAGGAAAGGAAAGGAAAGAAAGAAAGAAAGAAAGAAAGAAAGAAGAAAATTCCTTTCCTGATGGCATTTACCTTTTAGCATGAGGAAACATCTAATGATGACAAAGAAAAGCTGAGAATGGGGTAAATGTATGGACTTTGAACCTAAGTGACTTAAGGAGCCACTGAAAGGTTTTGAGCAGAGAGATACCATGATCTGATATACTTCATTTCATCATTCTTGATGTTGAGTTGAGATCAGACTATACAGAGACAAAGAGTGACCAGTTTAGAAGCTTTGCTAGTAATCAGGAAAAGGACAGTGGTAGTAACTTGTAACAGAGGATGGCAGTGGCCATGATGGATTGGGTGTGGTATATAAGACCACGAAGAGTAAAGATGACTACAGATGGTTAAGGGTAAACTGTAGGGCAAAAGTTTTAGAATCAGAACAAGTTTGGAGGAAAACTCAGAGGTCTCCTACACCATTATTAAAATAACTCTTAGGAAAAAACCAAAACGCTATACTATATTCTAAATAGATGAATAACAGTAAAACATGAACAGTTTCCTTAAGGAGATCATATCTATTAGGGGACAGTAAAAATGTAATGTTATAATAGATTGAAAAAAGACACCATGTAGCCCCAAAATGAGCAAATACTACTTATTCACTCTAGGAGCCTAGATATTTTATTTTTTAAAAAAATTTAATGTTTTTAAATTTATTTTTGAAAGAGACAGAGCATGAGTGGGGAAGGGGCAGAGATAGAGGGAGACACAGAATCTGAAGCAGGCTCCAGGCTCTGTGCTGACAGCTCAGACGGGGGCTGGAACCCACAAACCACGAGATCATGACCTGAGCCAAATTCAGACACTTAACTGACTGAGCTACCTAGGCTCCCATAGGAGCCTAGACATTTTACTAAACTTCTGAGTCTTGGTTTTCTCAACTGTAAAGTATAAAAACAACATTTTTTATCTTTTTTTAAAACTTATTTATTTTGAGAGAGAGCGAGACAGAGAGCGCACAAGCAGGGGAAGGGAAGAGAGAGAGAGAGAAAGAAACCCAAACAGGCTCTGCACTGTCAGTACAGAGCCGGATGCAGGGCTCGAACTCACAAACCATGAGATCATGACCCGCGCGAAAACCAAGAGCTAATCACTTAACCAACGGAGTCACGCAGGCACTCCAACATTTTTTATCTTATATGCTTATTGTATAACATCCAGCATTCACCCTCTCCCTTCTGCCTCTCCTCAGAAATGCCTTTTTTCCTCATCCCTCCCTACCCCTTCCATCTGCCACACCTACCCGCAGCAGGCCCACCAGTCCCCATGCTTTGCTCACTTTTTTTTTTAATATTTATTTATTTTTGAGAGAGAGAGACAGAGCATGAAGGGGGAAGGGACAGAGAGAGAGAGAGGGAGAAACAGATCCAAAGCAGGCTCCAGGCTCCAAGCTGTCAGCACAGAGCCCGATGGAGGACTCAAACTCACAAGCCCCGATCATGAACTGAGCCGAAGTCGGATGCTTAACTGACTGAGCCACCCAGGTGCCCCATTTGCTCACTCACTGCTAATGTCTTCATGTAGATTCTATCTCCTTTCTACACGTGAAACCTGGCTTACCTCTGATACTGCCACTTCTCTGGAACCTTTTTGTAATTGACACCACTCTCTCTCAGTCCCCCAAACAAAAGCAGTTCAATAGTTTATCACTGACTCTGAAGTGAGACTGAAAAAATATTCCCAAACAATCATCATTTCTCAAGAATTTACATTAAGACATCTCTTCCCAATGTTCTTTGCTGATGGCCAGGAACCCCTAAGAAACCACTACCAGCTTCATTAATATCTTCAGCAAATTAAATCTTTTATCCCTAGATGGAGCGACTAGACATTATCAACTATACCTCTTCAGTTTTCTTCATTGGGCTTGGCATTTAGCACGTGGTCACTACACACTTGTTGAATAAACGGATCTTAACATTCAAAGACTTTGAGGCAATGTTGGATGGTAAAAAAAATTTATATCAGGGACTCCTCTTTACTCCTTAGCTGAATTATTTGATTTCATTGGCTTTTAAAGGCCATCATTTCCAGTCTATTTCCACTTCATATGTCTCAAAGGGTATTGGTCCAACATATACATCCTGAATTTTAAAATTCTCTGGGGCCTCTGGATGGCTCTGTCTGTTAAACATCTGACTTTGGCTCAGGTCATGATCTCAGGGTTCATGAGTTCCAGGCCAATGCAGGGCTCTGTGCTGACAGCTCAGAGCCTGGAACTTGCTTTGGATTCTGTGTTTCCCTCTCTCTCTCTGACCCTCCCTCACCCCCTGCCTCAAAAATAAATAAACATTAAAAAAAAATAAAAATATAATAAAATTATCTGAAAGTATGTAAAATTTGTCCTTAATTTTAAGAAAAAATAAAGCAAAATTAAACTAAAATGAGTATTTCTTATCACCTCATGTACCTCAATTCTGAGACATCTTTTAACATGTTAGACTCCACTGGACGGCAGTCCACTCTAGAATTGCACCAAAGGAATATTTTTTAAATTTATTATTTTTAATTTATTTTTGAGACAGGGAGAGACAGAGCATGAATAGGGGAGGGTCAGAGAGAGGGAGACACAGAATCTGAAACAGGCTCCAGGCTCTGAGCTGTCAGCACAGAGCCCGACGCGGGGCTCGAACTCACGGACCTCGAGATCATGACCTGAGCCGAAGTCGGCCACTCAACCAACTGAGCCACCCAGGCGCCCCTGCACCAAAGGAATATTTAATGGGAGAGCTGTCTAGGACATAGCACAAAGAGGGTCCTGTTTGCCATCTGACAGGTTAGGAATGAGTTGTTTCTGACTGTGAATGAACTAGAATGAACTTCATGGACTGCCAGAACTCAAAAAACCAGCAAAATGAGAATAAACAAAGATGATTTTCAAAGATGATTATCACCCTTCACAATGAAGCTTTCTTTAATTCCTCCTTTCTCTAAACTCCAGCATCCCCGCTCTGTTCTCTCTAAACTTCACTGTTTTTGAACTGCTTTACTGATGCTTATCCCTGCCTGTGTTGTTAGAGGCATCTGCTGGAGTAAGGTACAGGATCTGTGAGGGCAAGTGGTACATTCACTGCTTGGGCACCTCCCTTGTGCTGACAGCACATTAGTTTTCTTAAGGCATTACCATTCTGCTTTTGTGTGAACACTCAGGACATCTGTCCATCCAAAGTCTACCTTTAGCTATATTAGCTATAAAAGCTAATATTGCTACCGGCCCCTTCCATCAGACCCCCTCTGCTCATTGCCCAGATTTAGTCAAGGGGCAAAGACACTGAAGCTTTCAGTCAGTCTCTCTTTTTCTTGATCTTAGATCTTGAAAAGAATACCACAAAAATGGAGGCCATGGTTGTGACATGTTCATTCCAACAGTAGGATCTGGGGGCAAATGGAGAGCAATTTCTACTACCAGGCTTCCAGATTCCCATTTGTTCTAAGCACATTCTGTACCTTCTCTAAAACCTGAAGCTTCTTCATAGTGTTAAGCAAATTCCACAGCTTTCCTGTAGCCTAACAGCAAGTTCTGTTTTTGCATAAGTTAGCAGAGTTGTCTTTATTTTTGTTTGCTTGCAACAAAGAAACCCTAACTAATATGAAGCAATAAGTATGCCTTTTTAATTATGACCTCTACAGGCTTGGGCCTAGGGAGTGTTGTATAAATGTTCATTTAATGAGTGAATGAATAAAACTTATTTTAGTAGAAGAGGAAAGATGAGACAACATAAATGAGCATTCAGATTGAGCTGAAAATGGACCCTGCTTTGTCCTTGTTTCCTTTGAAAACACTTTCTCTCTTCCCTGTCAGTTTTTCCTGCCCTGGTTTCTGGTTTTCAGTTGTAATTTGCTTTAAAGATAATACTGCCATGTTTCTTTGAACTGAAACTATCCGGCAATTTATGGCCAAATTTAAGTTTGGCATAACAGGCTTAATGTTCAGCTTTCCATCTGTATTCTGTGCTTGGCAAAAACCCAGGGAACTTGGGATTTTATGCTCCTGAATTTTATAAACCAGTAAACACAAAGGTATTGGAATTGTATATCTTAGCATGAAACATTTTATCTTGTGCATAAGAAATATCAAATTGGACTGTGGTATAGGCAGCTAAGGGATTTGTGCTGCTTCCTCCCTTTAGAAATGTTCTTATTTAAGAACCGATGTCTGTGGAAAGTGATGATAAAACAAAAACAGTAGTTTACTTTGTTCGGTGTTCCCATATTGTCCAGCTAGTTTCACGTGGGTTCTACCATGCTATCTTTCCAGCGGCACAAAGTGGGTTCAAGGTTTGTGCTATATCCCATTTTAAAGACAGGTACAACAGAGCACCAACAGTCACACAGCTGGTTAATGAAAAGCCATAACCAGAATTTAGGTTTCCTTCCTACTGATCACTCGATGTAAAGTCAATTCATTTTTGATTCTTTTATACACTTATCCAGAAGTTTTGTTTGTTGTATACTTTTTCATGTGTCGTGTGCCAGATATGTTACAGGCTCTGGGACTAGTGCTATGAACAAAATAGATGGGTCCTTACTCTTAGACTCAATGTGGAGGAAGCTCAGCACAGGACTGAACAATTCCTAATACTTAAGAACTTGTTCAGTCTTTTGGGATCCTCTACCAGGCCTGTCCTGAATATAGATAACAGTGCCTTGACTGTGATGCTGAACCTGACTGTGATAATGAAAATCATGGCTGAGACCAATCTTCTATTTTGTATATCCCTTTAGTGAACATTAAATACAATCATTCTCTGAAACAATGCTCTCTAACCTCCATGCCTCTAAAAACATGTTGACTCCTAAAGCTTTGCTTCAGTTATACTGTCAATAATATCACTCTTCTCTATCAACACTCCTACAAATCCAAGCCCATACCAGGGAATACCATCCTTCTTTGGTCCAAGAGGTAGCCTTACCCTTCCTTAACTTCTGATACCTGATTATGATAGTCCAGTGCGAGGTTAAGAGACAAACTCAAAGTGGAGAAATATTGAACCAGTAGCAAAATATAATAAATGTGCAAATCTCTCCTTTCAGAAGCCGTATTCCAGGCCATCTAATAATGTCTCCATATTTTTCTCATGTTATTATTCTCCCTGCTGCAGTGGGAGGAGGCTGTTTCTGCGGCAGTGCTTTTCTGCCTTCCCACCTGTTTACATTTACTATATGGCTGCCTAGGGAACCCTGCAGAAAATAATGCTTGTGTGAGCCATTTAGTTGACTACATGTCAAAAAGTAATTTGAATCAAAGAGTCACTAACTTAATTGATGGTGATGGCTCCATCCAAAAACAACCAAAGAAATTGATGTTGTGCAAATTGCACATATATTGCTCTTGAATTTGTGAGCATATTCTTGTTTGCCTTGACAGGATTCAAATTATCTTTCGGACAGCTCGACACATTACTTAAGATGTGCCTGTATGTGAATTTTAGCTGCTAAAGGGGGCAATAACAACCTTCCTATGAAATTAATTCCCGTGACTTCAACTTCATCTCGTTCTTTCTTTTACTCATTCCCTGTACGTACCCCTTCTATTCCTTTATAATTTGTGTTTCAACCTCCCTTCTAGTCACCATGGAATACACCCTATCGTGTTTGCAGATCCCATAGGGACCTAAGGTCTTAAGGAGCAAAAGATGATACATCACAGTCAATGAAAGTATTTTAAATTATGTGGACACGTTCCCTTCCATGCCACTGGGCTCTATTTTTGAATTGTCATTGGGTCCTTTTTGAGGGGTGGAGACCCTCAGCAGTTCAGAATGAGCTTATTTCCATGTAGGCCTATATCCCTGAGAGAATCACAATTTAGATCTTGGGTTGAGGAGGCCAGCCCAGCAGTCATCTTCCCAGAATGGTGATGGTATGGGTCAGAGGACTGGGCCAGAAGAAGGAGCACAGTCAGTCTGCAACATGCAGAGTTGTCTATATGAGGATGTAAGACTCTCAAGAATAGTTCTGAAAAGTGGTGCTGTATTGGGCATTTCCAACAGGTGCCACGTCCAATAGACAGTAAAGTGAAAAGACCACTGGCTAAAGGGGAAGAAACATAGCTATCAGAGATACTTCTGACACTAAGGAGCATGCTGGGCATGAGTGACAGACACATTATCTTCAAACAAGGCATATGTACAGAAGATTAGAAGTTTTCCAGCATTAGGAAGTGGAACTATTGTAAGATTAGGAGAAAGGAAGGCGAGGGCAGCATCCCACTTGCTTGGCCTACCTCTCTGCTTATGGTGATCCTCCCATGGAGCCCCACATATTCATGAACATAGCCTGAAGATCAAAGGACTACACAGTGTTCAAGAGACCAGTGACAGGTAATTTTATGTGTCGACTGGGATAAAGGAAGCCTAGCTAGCTGCTAAAACATTATTTCTGGGGATATCTGTGAGGGTATTTCTGGAAGAGATTAGCAATTGATTCAGTAGACTGAGTAAAGAGATCTGCCCTCACCAATGTGGGTAGGTATCATTCGGTGTGTCTAGGGCCCAAATGTAACAAAAAGACAGAAAGAGGGCAAATCTCTGTTCTCTTCTTGAGGTGGGATGTCCCTTTTTTCTTGCCCTGAAAGGGTGGTGCTATTGGTTCTCAGGACTTTGGACTCAGACAGAATTTTGCTACCAAATTTCCTGATTCTCCAGATTGCAAATTGCAGATTATGGGATTTCCTGGCCTCCATAACCACATGAGCCAATTCCTATAATAATATCTCCTCATGTATTATATCAGTTCTGTTTCTCTGAAGAACCTTCACTAATATGGAATCTTAATAATGTTTATATCCCCAAAATACACTTGTAGCCTACTCAATATTTACAGTAACAAAACTCTTTGGTATAAAACTCAAAGTTTATTTATTTCCCTACAATCAAAATTAATTTTGCTTTTTGGGCCTCATCCATGCAAATGGTAGAAATTTTAATTTTCCAGCTCAAGCTAACTTTACTTACTTCTTGGATTGGAGGGTGAGTATTTTAAGGGGAGGACCACCTACCTCTGATCACTGCTATGCTGGCTGGTACTGCTGATAAGAGCCCTATGCATAAGCACTGGTCTTTAAGCATAAATAATACCTGGTAATTTCTCATGAGTGAAGCCTAGGGCAGCTGACTTATCCACATAGTTTGGCTCTCGTTGCTCATCTTCTGAGGGCTGGCTTCTCTCCATCTCATTCTAAGAAGCCTCCTCACCACATACCGTAGGAGAGACTTAGTTCTCAGCTTCCTTGAACTCTCACGATGGGCGCACAGAGACTTATGTATTCTCCATGCTCTCAAGTGCCAAAGAAGACTCGGCTTTAAAAACCAAATCTAGGGGCGCCTGGGTGGCTTGGTCGGTTGAGCGTCCGACTTCGGCTCAGGTCATGATCTCACGGTCCGTGAGTTCGAGCCCCGCGTTGGGCTCTGTGCTGACAGCTCAGAGCCTGGAGCCTGTTTCAGATTCTGTGTCTCCCTCTCTCTCTGCCCCTCCCCTGTTCATACTCTGTCTCTCTGTCTCAAAAATAAATAAACGTTAGAAAAAAATTTAAAAAAAAAAAAAAAAAAAAAGAAAAAAAAAAAAAAAAAAAAAAAAAAAACCAAATCTAGTGGCACCTGGCTGGCTCAGTCAGTTAAGTGTCCAACTCTTCATTTCACTCAGATCATGATCTCATGGTCATTAGATTGAGCCCTCCATCGGGCTCTGCACTGAGCATGGAGTCTGCTTGGGATTCTCTCGCTCCCTCTCTCTCTCTCTCTGCCCCTGCCCCATTCACACACACACATGCATGCTCTTTCTCTCAAATAAACTTAAAAAAAAAATCTATCTCCTCCCCCTCATCCCCCTCATCCCCCTCCTCTCGTGCTCTTGCTCTCTCGCCCTTGCTCTCTCCCCCCTCCCTCTTTTCTTCTCTTTCTCTCTCCCTAGACACCCAGCTGCCTTTCTAACCTATTTGGCTGTATAATTTTTAAAGCAAGGCTCTTCCTGAGGCTTTCTCCATGATAGTCTCAGAATGAAGAGAAGGGTTAATCAGTGAGTGTTAATCCCATGGTTCTATAAACTCTCTCTCCTCTCTCACTTAACTCTCAGCATCACCAGCCTCTACTGCCTAACCCAAGAAGAGTTCTTAACTCCCTTCTACTCTTCTGTTTCCCACAACCTTGCCATTATGGGTGTGTTGGTATAAACACTGAGACCTACATAGGATTTACTGTGTTAACTTCTACTGTACTAAATTCTACCTCAAAACTCTAGTTCTGGAATAAGCAATTTAGTCTCCATACAAATTTTCTACCACAGACTTTGCAGCATGAACTTTAGACTCAATGTTGACTCTCAAAGCTGGACAATATTATTTGTTTACCTGAATCACAAATATTACGTATTCTTATCCCTTGGGCATACAGGATAGGTTTCATAGTTGGGAAACAGACAATTGTCTAATGATCTTGGCTCTATTTGGCCACATTCTGGAGCCACTCTTTTCCCAGTGAAGACACTATCATGTGTCTGGGTTTCAAAGATGAGGACAGTGACATGGACTGACTTTATCTACTATAAACCTCATGTTATTTCTATGATCCCCCTAAATAATCAACTTTTCAACAACTGCACCTACTACAGTCTTCGACCCCTCCATTTTGGCCTATGATTTGCTTAATACTACTGACTACCTGTCTATAATCCTTTTTTTTTTTTTTTGATACTGTGATTGTTTACCATGATACCATAAATAGCTTTTCAGCCAATCCCTTCCCCAAGTCATCACCAGCCCAAATGCCAGTGAGGCAGTCTATCCTTAATACTGTATCCAGGGTGGATCTGTAACAGCTCTCTAACCCCGGGGACATAATACGGTTAGAACTGAGTCACAAAAAAAAAATTCTTTTATTAAAAAAAAACAAAATAACTTCATCATTCAGCATTTCTTTGATTCATTTGGCCATTTAAGCAAGTGCTTCTTAAGCTTTAATGTGCATATGCATGATCTGGGATCTTGTTAAAATGCAGATGCCTATTCAGTGAGTGTGAGGTGAAGCCAAAGACTCTAAGAAGTCCCCAAATTATGTCACTGCTGCTACAAGTCCATGAACTACAGGTCATATAAACTGTCCATTATTTATTTCAATTTCCCTTGGCTGGGTCTCCCTTATTATTCTATTATCACTTCATAACAAGTCCCTCTAATTACCCACACCTTATGATTGCAAGGTAACCCAAAATAAATGGTATTTTTCTTGTATATAAAAATTGCTTAGACATGTGTATTTTTTATCAAGTTTTGTTTGTTCATATTCAATTGTGCTTGCATAGTTATTATAAACAATGGTCCACCTCATTGCATAATACAACACACTTCATACAACATACTAAAGAAAATATTTTAAAACCCTTTCTTTAGCAAAGCCATTTTCAGATGCATTGAATGATATTTAAATGCATAAAAACTGGAGGGGAGCAGTATTTGTTACCTCAAAATATGCCACTTTAGCATGTGAATGGTTTTGAGTTTAAGGCAGTCAAGACCCAGCAGACTCAAGAAGAAAAAAAAAATTACTGCTCCCTTAATTACCGAACAGAATTTAGATAGGGGGCCCAGCACAGAAAGAGAACTATTACCAGAATGACCTCTCTGTATGGCAGGACAAACATCTAATTACCAAACATCTGCTCTTCTTACTGTCCTGCGAATTACCCCCACCCG
Source organism: Prionailurus viverrinus (assembly GCF_022837055.1). Taxonomy (NCBI): domain Eukaryota; kingdom Metazoa; phylum Chordata; class Mammalia; order Carnivora; family Felidae; genus Prionailurus; species Prionailurus viverrinus. The sequence goes on along the minus strand of NC_062572.1, from coordinate 61,177,852 downwards.
CCACTTTGATGTCCCAGGTCCTTAACCCATTCTTCAACTCAAGATGGCATACAATCCTCAACTGCCTGACTTGCCTGTGAGTCTCATATTTTTATGGGGCTCCTGTACATATGAAATTAAATTTGTTTTCATCCTGTTAATCTGTCTTATGAAAATTTAATTACTAGATCAGCTAAAGAACCTAGAAGTGTACGCCAAAACTGTTTCCTCCCCTGCAAAACAATCTAATGAAAAAGCATTTTGCATTCTAGGTGAAACGTCACATGATTGTGGGTATTTGAATCAACTCTGCATTATTTCATTTTGTCCCCTACACTGGCCCGCCTCTGCCTGTACCAGACCTTCAGCCCTAACTATACTATGAAATAAAGCAAATAATTGAGAATCCCCATCCGCTTCTTCTCCACAAGCATGCCAGGGTGCTGCTGCTTGCTGACACCCCCTCCTCCTGTTCCGATCACGAGTGTGTGTGACCTCCTCAGTCACCGCCGCAGTACTCAGATCCTCTCTTCTTTCTGCCCTACTCCCTGAAACTGCATTCCTCACCCTGCATGGCTAGACCTCTTTCTTCATCCCCTCGCTTTGTTGCATACCTGTTCAGAGTGACATGGGGTAGGTTAAGGTTGGACAGAGATGACTGACACGCAAGGGGGCTTAAAAAGAAATGACCAAATGTCCAGTAAGTACTAAACCATATGCTCAGTGTGACATCACACTAAGCAGTCTCACAGTTACCCAAAACAAACTGGGTCTCTGCCTCTGAAAACTCTGCTTTCATTTCCAAAGAAATTTTGATGGAAAAAGTGAAACCTATTGTGCCTTTTCTCTTTCAAGTGACATCTCCCAAGCACGATCTGCTGTTTTGCTGGTTTTGCTGGCAATGAAAAATGCCAAGCACAGATCTAGTCTGTGCAATTTTGAGGCATAAGACCTTTTGCTAGGCTGGAACAACACCACCACAAAGCAAAACCCATCTTTTGTGCCACTGTCAGCAGGCAAGGGCTGTAAAAACAGGAAAGGTTTACATAAGAAAGCATCCAAATGTTAATCCATTTTTATAACTATGCTTGACCCCAAACTTTTTATAAGCTTCTGAAATACTGAGATAAGTCTTTGCTTACTTGTTGCACCTTCTTTTACAAAACAAAGGTAGCCCAGAAGCAGGGAATTAGCTCAAGTCACAATGAAAGCGACACTCTTCCTTCACCGGGCCACTTTATCTCCAGGGCAAAGAAGTTGTGGTACCGAATGGAAGCCCCAGAGTCTAGGGAAAGGAGACCTGGTTACAGTGATATGTGACCTTAGGGGGATGGGGAGGGAGGTGGGGGAGTGCTTTGGGGTCTCAGGCTCATCATTATTTGTCAAATACAGTTCCTTCTAAGGTTCCTCCCAGTCTGACTATCCTTGTCTTCTAGGAATGAAGTCTGAAAATCTTGTCTTTTAGCTGAGGACAGAACAAGGGTACACAAATAAGTACAGAAACAGACATTCCTCAGGAATTCCTCCCTAATTATGATCATATCACACCTGAGTCCATGTGTATCACTACTTACATGAAAATGAGGAAATTTTTATTTCTCAGCCTCTCCAAAGTCTTTCTAAACTTCCACATTAATGGAACTTCCACTCATAACCCAGCTTCTAATTCATAAATCAATCTCAAAAATACTTAAGGGATTGTAAATTACAAAACTAAAATCACTTTTTAGTTCATCATAACAGTGTACAGAAAGAATATAAGCTCCTGAAGGATAAAGATATCAAAAGATAGTTTCTTGAATACTTCTTAATATCTTAGTATCTTGTGGTTTTGTGGAGTTTTTGTGTTTGTTTGTTTTTTAATGTTTATGGATTTACTGGGGGCAGGGGCAGAGACAGAGAGAGGGAGAGAGACAGAGAATCCTAAGCAGACTCTGCACTGTTAGCACAGAGCGTGATGCAAGGCTTGATCTCATGAACCATGAGATCAGGATCTGAGCCAAAATTAAGAGTTAGATGTTTAACCAACTGACACACCCAGGTCCTTCCTTTTGTGGTTTTTAATTACAGTAATTCTTAGCTGAGAGCAACGGACTGCTGAAGATGATAAACATGTACCCATGGTAATATGAGAGCCTCTGGAATTGGGGGTTGGGGAAAAAGATCTTTCAAAGCATATGCCCTCTGAGACTCTGCAACATGCCCTCTACTCCAGCATGATGACATGGAGAAAGACAAGAAATGTCCTCTAGGAGAATGCATTAAGCATGCATGAGAAGTGGAGGCTGAAAAAAGTGTGAGAGAGGGGAAGACCTCAGAGTACACTTAATAAAAAATAAGACAAAGGATCCATCTGACTCACTCACAAGTCTTAGAGATTGCAAATAACCACAAGGACAAAAAGAAAACTGTCAAAGATTTTTAGTCCTCAAATTATCTTTGTCAGGATTCCATAGAGCATGCTTTTTAATATCACAGATTATATTTGGTCATAGGTGAGGAAGCTGTCAAGGTTTGAAGTGAGTCTAACTCCAATTTCATTTAACCCTCCATGGTCCTGAGTCAGAAAGCAGTAAATAAGTCCCCTACTTCTGGTGGCCTAAGGGAGTCTGGAGGCCCAGGAATCTTCTTTAATCTAGAAATGGGCAGGTAGAATGCATGTTGGATTAAACCTGTGTGTCTGCTCCTATAATGTTATGTGCAGTGCCCTTTAGATGCAGTGAAATAGAGACAGGGGAACCAAAAAAAAAAAAAATGGAGAAAGGGTGGGAAGCAAAAATGGAAAAGGAATAGAATCTAAAATTAAAATCTAAAATATCAGAAAAGGGGCAGAAGATTAAGCACAGGCCTGCTCAACAAATCTCTTACACTAGGTCTCAGAGGAACCTGTTGAAATGTGAAAGAAGTAGTTTTTTGTTAAATCAAGGCAAGATCTATGTTAAAAGCTCAGGGGGCACTAAACTCCAACCCTAGGGAAGGGCAGGCAAAGGAAAATATGCTTAGTTTCTAGAAAGATTTACACAAATTCAGTCATGATGGCCACTCTCTGGGTTGATAATGAAAGATGTACCTTTGAAGGTTTTGGCCCTAATCATTTTATGTTGCTATCTGGGAGGACAAAGTGGCAAAAGCTGATTGCATCAATTTATAAACAAATTCTGGGCTAGAATGAACATGGGAACGGCTCTGGAAGTTGTTATCTTATACTTAAATTTTCTCTCCAAGCTGACAAGCCCCTCTTCTGCTGCTAAAACAAATCTCTAAAATGTGTAGGGGTGAAAAAGTTTCTTTCCTCCCTTCTATGTTCTACAGCTGACCTAATAATTAAATTGATAAAAGACAGATTAACAGGAGAAAACCAAACAGAAGTTTAATAACATGTATACATGCTGTGTACAGGGGAGACACCTAGGAAAACAGTCAGTCTGAAATGGCCAAGCCTTCACCTTAAATACCACCTTCAGCTAAAGACAAAGATGTTGGGGGTAGGGGATTAGTTGAGGGACACTAAACAAGGGTAAGGTTGTTATGCAGACTTAAGTTGTGGTCTTTTCCTTTGATAAGAGTTTCTGGAGATTCAGAGTCGTCCCCTTCCTGATACAGCTAAGGAAACACCCTTACAAGCAGAGATTTCCCTTATTCATGTAAATGTCTCTTACAAAAGAATAATTTATCAGTTTTCATAGCTTCTTCTATGTTTGCAGTTTCTTAAAAATAATCAGCCTAGGGGCGCCTGGGTGGCTCAGTCGTTAAGTGGCCAACTTCGGCTCGGGTCATGATCTCGCGGTTTGTGAGTTCGAGCCCGGCGATGGGCTCTGTGCTGACAGCTCAGAGCCTGGAGCCTGTTTCAGATTCTGTGTCTCCCTCTCTCTGACCCTCCCCCATTCATGCTCTGTCTCTCTCTGTCTCAAAAATAAATAAACGTTAAAAAAAATTTTTTTTAAATCAGCCTAAAATAATCCTTATGCCAAAGAGACACATTTTGGGGTGGCAAATTCTGCTCCCCTGTACATGCAAAACAAACCAGTTAGGAAACGTACTTCCCTAAAAAACACAACCTCTATGTAGCATACCCCAAACGCTTTTGTTAAAGAATCCATTTTCAAATCCTCTAAGTACTGTCACCCTGGACCTTGAGAATCATACCACAAACAAGTTCTTTTCCAAGGGGAAGTGAATCTTTGCAGAGCTGTTTATACATTGGAGAGGAGTCAAGATGTCTCATGCAATATAATGACTAGGGGGCAGGGAACAAAAGGAGAGACTTCTGATTTTCTTAGAAGGGAGGTAAGTAAGCACAGGGCCAACCTGTTCCTTTTAGGTCCAACTATGACCAGGATACTGGGGTTCAGTCTTGGACACAATATTCTGGAAGATAAACTGAGGGACTACAGGTTCCTCAAAGTTGAATGGTAGTGTGACCAGCTTAACCTCAAGATCTGACTTTTACTGCTCACCTGCTTGTACACACTGACCTTACCCCACATTTTCCCTTAAGCTCTCCTTTATAGTTTATCTCTTAACTCATAATATCCTGTGATAGAAATCGAAACTACCCCTCAAGCTATAATGACTGCCCTGAGGAAGAGTTCTGGTGGCCCAGACAACCCAGGACAGTTTGAGCTACACCCCCAAACTGCACTTGTGCAAATGAACCTCTGGAATAACCAATAATTACCTTTACTTCATTATAATACTAAAATCTCTGCCCAAGGAGGAGCACAAGCCTGATTTACACAATACACAATGTATGTATAGACACATTTCCTTAAGGCCCATAAGCAACCTTATGCCCCCCAACTACATACAATGACAGGGCTTCTCTATATAAATAAATATTCATCTTAACCTTAAATAAAAGGTAACCCTTGCTTAGGGAGTCATAACTTTGGAAGTTATTCCCCACGATAGCCTTATTTGCTGCAAATACAGTTTACTTTGTGTAACAACTCAACGTGGTATAGTTTCCTTTTTCTTAATGTTTATTTATTTTGGGAGAGAGAGAGAGAGCGCACAAGCAAGGAAGAGGCAGAGAGAGGGAGAGAGATCCCAAGAAGGCTCCGCACTGCCAGCTCAGAGCCCTACACAGGGCTCAAACTGAGGAACCTTGAGATCATGACCTGAGCAGAAACCAACAGTCAGACACTTACCTAACTGAGCCACCAAGGTGCCCTTCAACCTGGTGTAGTTTTACCTGTGACTCACCAAGGAACAAACTCACATTAGTTTGGTTACACTAGGGGAACTGTATTAAGCCAAGAATGGGAGGCAATGCAGTTAAAACCAAACACAAGCTGGATTTTACTACGAACCCTCTCTGTAACATTCTCAGGCATATTGCTAAGCCTTCTTTAGGGCATTCTTTCAATCTTCTATATAGTACTGTAGAGGCAGAGGGCAGGCTGCCCCAAGAAGGGCCATTTTGGCATGTGGATTATTTTGAGCTGAAGCCAATCAAGACCCTGTGGGCCTTTTCTCCCGCTCTCAACTACACAAAAGAATCTAAATCAAAGGGTCTTTCCAGAATAAGGTTTATTACCAGAGATAAATTTGATCTGAGTAAGCCATATATATGGCAGGGCAAACTTTTATTTACCAAACATTACTCTTTTTTAACTTCCTGTGATTGCATTCCTTCCATTTTAAGTTCCAGATCCCTACCCCCTTTTCCTTAGTTTAGATGACATATATACCTCGGTTGGCCTGCCTTTGGAATTTCCATGTCTGTGTGGATTCCCTGTATGTACACTATTAAATTTGATTTTTGCTGTTAACCCATGTCATGTCAACTTTATTCTTAGTTCAGTTAGAAGGACTCTGAAGGGGATAGAGGAATTCTTGCTCCAGAAAAAGTAACAGGACATTCTTGCTCCCTGACAATGTTACTGATCAATCATAACCATGAAGACCGGATATGAATAGGTCAACCCTGGCATGCTGCCACAGCCAACTTCTCCATCCCATGGAATCCTAAGAGAGATGGACAAATCAAAAGCACACCTCCTGTTTGGGTGTGCCAAAACTATTGCTGAATAAACTCGGATAAACTCATTGCAAGAGAAGCCAATAACTCTAGAGATGAGGATTTGAAAAAGAAAAAGGGAGAAATTTATTTCAGGTGCTGGCAGATGGTTGGATGTGGCAGGCTCAAGCCTTAACAGCCAAACTGTCTGAGCATAGGATGGACACCTACAGTTTTATAAGGAGAGGTTCAGGGGGGTATGTACAAGAGAGCAGGCAAAGAGCGTGTGCTCATGGGTGGGAGTTGGTATGTGTTCAGTCCCTGATCTTGAGCAGGAAAGGGGACGTGTGAGGTGTGGTCTCCCAGGCATTCTGTTGTTATCAGGGCTTTTCTATGTGCTGGTTGGAATGTTCCAGTCATGATAAATAGTCTTCTTCAAGGCCTCAAGAAAGTATGATAAATAACCACAATGGGTTTTAGTTAGAGTATGAGTTAAGTGTTCTTGTCTATTTCTGACTTAATTGCTGGGGTGTATAGTTGAGGTAGAGGACATGCTGACAATAATATACATTATGGCACACCCTGAAGTTTCAAGCTCTGACCCAGCTGTTCCCTTTAGAAACTTATATGGGATTTAAGAAGAAACAAACATGCGGGGCGCCTGGGTGGCTCAGTCGGTTGAGCGTCCAACTTCAGCTCAGGTCATGATCTCACAGTCCATGAGTTTGAGCCCCGCGTCAGGCTCTGTGCTGACAGCTCGGAGCCTAGAGCCTGCTTGGATTCTATGTCTCCCTCTCTCTCTCTGCCCCTCCCCCACTCATGCTCTGTCTGTCTCTCTCTCTGTCAAAAATAAATAAACATTAACAAAAAGAAGAAACAAACATACAACTTAATTCCACTTACAAAATGCAAGGCAAAGACCATCTATAAAATGAAAAATTGGCTCAATAGTCTCAAAGGTTTCATCTGATGGCAAAAGCTAATAATCTAAAATATTAAACTTTCCCAAACAAAGAAATCTTGGTCAAAATTAGGAAAGATAAAGTACAATTTGTGACATATACTTAAATTCATCTAGATGGGAATAAATGATAAAATAATTCATAAAATCTTCCGCCAACATCACAATATATTTGAGCACTGTGATGTCTGTTACGATACTCTAGGTTTCCACAATTCCCTATCTGTACTAAAATATACCAGAAAGGTATCAGAACATGACCAATTTCAAGCATAAAGGCAGTTGTGGGACTTCAATGCCTATTCCACATGTCCAAACTCCATACTAGATTTCTAGGCAAAGCAACTCTCAAGCTGTTTCCTTCTAGATGTCTCAGCATATAGATGCATTTGTTTATATGATTTAAATATGTCTCCTTCTTTGGCAAAGACTTCTCTGAACACATATATCCTATCATCTGTGTGTACAAGAAGCATAATTATTTTTTTCACTGAGACCAGGGAACCTTTTGTTCAAAAGAAAAATTGTAAATCTATAATAATAATAATAATAATAATAATAATAATAATAATGCATTGTAAATGGGTAATTTATCAGTTGATTGATGTTTAATATATAGAAGTCTTATGATCCCAAAAGAAAACTTGAAAGGTGAAGCAGTGAACTCTGATTTAGTGATCTGTTGGATCTCCAGCTACTCAACACATCCTACAGTGGAGGTTTTATGGTTGTTCTGAAGATATTACTTGGGACCTAGAAATGCCTTATCTTGCTGTTTCAATCACCATTCCTCCAGTCAAGTTTCCTGAACAAGAATGGGTAGAAAAAAGGGAATTTCAACACTATTCTGAGCACAGGTCTCTATGGACAATGGCTAATTTGGAGCTCAAGGTTTAGATTTAAGGACTAAGATGGATCTTTTCCACCTCACTACATTTCTTTCACCCCCAAAAATTGAGAAAAAAAATTAATTTAAGATCAGCACACTGAAGCATATCAGCCAAGAAAACTCCTACTGCCATTATAGCAATAATGCTAATTATTCCCAACTTTATCCTCCACTTCTTCCATAATTATAGAGCTCCTATTTTTGTATTCAAGTCATGGCCATCCAAGAAGGAGAACGGTGAGAGTGGGGAGGGGTAGGATGGAAGGATTACCAAAGGGAAAGGGGAACCTTATAAGGATAATGGATACGTTCATTATCTCAATTGTGGTGTAAAATTTCACAGGTGTGTGTGTGTGTGTGTGTGTGTGTGTCTGTATGTGCATGTGAAAACTCAACAGATTTTGCATTCTGAATAATAACACTATCCTGAGCACTAGTCAGTCGGTGCTACATTCCCAGTATTTTGTATACATTCTTTACTTTGTTCTATTAGTTCACAATTGAACATATAGTTGCCAGGCACAAGCCCAAAAAAGTGACTGACTGAACCTAAGTTGATATTTTAAAATGCTTAATGATTTTCATTTCTGTCTGGATTTACTAAGTTTTGGATTTACTATTATAGTGTAAAAGCATAAGATATAATTTCTTCCAAGATCCTAAAATATCAGATACTAATTTGAAGTTCCAGATCAAAATACAAACTTTTAGAAATGTAGACCAGAGCCAGTTAAATGGCTCATAAACTTTTCACACCTGTCAGTGTTTTAAATGTGTCTGAGTTTGAAGACTGAAAGCAATTTGCTTTTTTAAAATTTTTAAAATAATTTCAAACTTACTGAAATTTGCAAGTAGAGTACAAAGAACTTTTTCCTAAACCGCTTCAAAATGGGTTGCCAAACATGCTACATCAACCCTGAATGTGTCAATATTTATTTCCTACAACAAGGAAATTTTCCTACATAACCAAACCACAACAACTAAAATCAGAGAATTAAAAACAATACAATGATACTATCTCTTACTGACCTCATTCAACTTTCATGAATTGTCCTAATAATGTCCTTAATAGCAGAAAGATCCAGATCAGAATCACACACTGTTATTAGTTTTCATGTCTCTTTAGTCTATTGCTGTCTGAAATAGCTCCTTACTTTAGCTTTGACATTCATGAACTCAACAATTTTGAAAACTATAGAATTCAACAATTTTGTAGTATATTCCCCAGAGTAGATCTGAAGCTTCCTCATGTCATGATTAGATGGTTATGCATCATTGAAGAGACTATGAGAAAGTTATGCTGTGTTCTTACAGCATCCTATCAGGTAACATACCATTTCACTTTGTACCAATTATGATGATATTCATGTTGACCTCTTAATTAGAATCTGCCAAGCTTCTCCACTATGAAGATACTATTCTCCTTTTGTAAATAAGATTTTGAAAGGAGGTTGTTTGAAACTATATTAATATCCCATCTCACAGCAAACTTTCTATTAATTAATTAATTAATTTATACCACTAGAGACTCACAATCATCTATTTTATTTAAGGTTATAATCTCTCATCATCACTTATTTTGATACTCAAAGTGCCATAGATTACCCAGTAGAAGCTCACTGGAATTGGCTTCTCTATCTTTGTCACCTGTCCCCATATTTCTTGGAGTGCATCTTCCCTTTGTGGCAGATGATGTTCCAGGCTCCTTCCATACTATCCTTGCCCCAGTCCTAGAAACAGGCATTTCTACAAAGATCCCCGATTCCTTTAAGTGGAGAACAGTAGTTAGAAGCTAGGATACTGGCTCTCCATGCTATTGCATTATTGCTTTTCCCAGGCCATTTCAGTGGACAAAGCTAGGAAATTCCCTCTGTCTGTCTGTCTGTTTCTCTCTGTCTCTGCCTCTCTCTCTCACATACACATACAAACACACACACACACACACACACACACACACACACACACACATGCACGCACACACACACACACACACACAGCTTAATTATTGTAATTACAGCTTAAAATGTCTTTCTTCCTCCTATTTACTCAGATAGTACCCATTCACACCTTCAGAAATTATTCCTAAATATTGTTGCTTCTAAAAAGTCTTTCCTTTCTAACACGTTCCAGCTTAGACAACCACTAGTGTAGGCCCTCAGTACACAGCCATGCATGCACATCTCTCTGTCTCTGTCTCTCTCACCTCCATTACATTGCACTGATACCTCCAAATCTAGTAACTAGAGTTCATACAAGTCTTCTCCATTCCAATAATTAGAACTTCTCCAATAGCAAGAAACTTGGCTCCCAAGTGTCCTATTATATTATTCGACCACACCTTCCATCATCATCTCCGCATTGAATAATATTCCATTGTCTGCATGTATCAGTTTACTTCCTCATTCATCTACTGAAAAACATTTTGGTTACTTGATATATTTTAACTATTATGCTTTTTAATATTTTCAAAAAGAAATAGTCCTTAAAATGATTTATTGGCATCATAAATTACAAACGTGTATAATTTGAGGTTTTGGGTCTTAATAACTGTGAATGTGCTCTGCTTCCTCTGTCCTAGGGAAATTGCATGGCATGGTAAATAGAAAGTATATACGGTTATAATGACTTGTATTTGAATACTTTTCTACCACCTACCAGCTCTGGGACCTTGAAAACTCACTTACCTCAGCTGTGCCTTTACACCAATACTGATCTTGAAATAATATATTTACAGAGCCTTGCCACAACATTTTGAAAGTCATAGTAATACCACTTGATGACTATTGGGGTTAACCTTAAATTCAAATTCTAATTTTGCCCTCATGCCCAACTTTATTTTCTAGTCCTCTTAAGTTAGCTTCCTCTGTCCATCCACCCATCCACCCACCCACCCATCTATCCATGCATCTTATTCCCTAAAAATTAAGGGACATTGTGTGCTAAACACTGTGTTAGGCTCTCAGATGTGGAGAAGGAGATATACCCAAGTGAAAAACAGAACATAAAGTGGTACATTTACAAGATGTTATGAGGCCATGAAAAAGAGGCATTGAGTCAGCCTGGCAGATGCTCTGAGAGGCTTCTTGGACAATGAGTTGGGCCGGCAGAAGTGGAAGGTAAGCAACAATGTGGCAGGTAGAGAAAATGGCATAAGCAAAGGCACAGAATAAGACGTGAACCTGACAGGGAAATAGTTCACTACACCTGATGCCCTAGCCTGGATCCAGATGACCGGCCCGACACCTTGGCCCTTCTAGCTTTTGGGGCTGCTTGCCAAATGGAGTTTCCTAATGATATCCAAACGCTCTACCCTCTGTACCAAACTACTGTCCCATTTGACTGTAAATATTGAGAAAAATCTGTCAGCATGTCCATTATGGTGTTCTGCTGACCTATTTGGACACATACCTGCCCTCCAACAGACCATTCAGATGCTGAGTATACAACATCCCTTTTTGGCATAGTCTCCTTAACCTCAAGGCACATTCATTTCAGATCCTGATCTTTTGCAGTTTACCTCATGATGCTGGAGTCCATTCTGTGGTACGGTCCAAAGTCTGGCAGTAATATTTGTTAACATATTTTACAAAACTCAAAACTATGTTTCAGATTTCAGGTTCTGATAAAGGCTTCTTATAATGTTTATTTATTGATCAGAAAAATTCACATTGACTAAATAATCTTTAAGACCCATGGGTTTAGAAAAAAAAAGGACCCTGAGAAAAATGTAATTGGAATTCAAATAAACGAGAATTAAAAGGGAAGTAGAGATATTTGATCAGAAGTAGGATGAAATGAGAAGTTAAAATGTGCACATCCTCAAGTTTTCACCCCTCTGGTCAAACTTAGATCAACTGTCTCATTTAGTGTAATGATTTCCTTCTCTCTGTAAACTCCTTGAGGCCAAATGATGCTTGGTTCATCATCATGATCCTTAGCACATAGCACTAAACTGAAATCAAATAAATATATCTGTTGATTGTTTTCTGATACCTAAGAATCATCACCATAACCTTGGTTAAATGTACCATTTCAGGACAATTCTGTGATGGGAATTACAGCTTAAAATGTCTTTCTTCCTCCTCTTTACTCAGACAGTACATTCACATCCTCAGAAATTATTCCTAAATATTGTTGCTTCTAAAAAGTCTTTCCTTTCTAACACTTTCCAGCTTGGACAACCCCTAGCGTAGGCCCTCAGTACTTATTATAATAGCAGCAAATGCAACATCTTATTTTCACATTATTTTTAATTATTCACAAACTATTCTCCTATCAAATTATGTCAACCCTATGTGTTTGTCCAGGAGATTAATATCATTTCTAATCTAGAACTAAGGAAACTGAGGCTCAGGGAAGGTCACTGGTTTTTCCAAGGTCTCCCAGTAAGTTCAAGTCAGAATGTAATTTAGACTCTTGATTCCAGAGCATAGAATTGGGAGAAATGAGCTCCCAATTCATTTGTCTATGAAATTTGTCTCATACTTCTGTATGTGCACTGACAAGTGTTTTCTCTTTGTTTGTATGTTTGTTTCTTTTGAGTATAGAAAATGTTTCTCCCCTCGGGATCTTCCCCCACCCCTACTGTCTAGCATACAGCTCACATATACACTATTGGGGACATATGTTGGTCTACTGGATATATCAACATCATAATAAAAAATTATGTAATCCATGTAAAAGTCTAAAATTATACATCCAGAGTTTTTAGCCATGTCTTTCCTACACCCTTCTCCTATTTTCTGTTATAGAATACAAACAACAGCATACTTTCCTATCAGTATGGAGACCACCGAGATGCTCCTACATTATTCAATCTAACGGCAGTGGCTTCCAAGGGGAAAATAAATACCTCGACTGAGGCTTCACTGGTCTGCATCGCATGCACAAGCATGAAGGATTTCTTTGCTGTCAAGCTTTCAGTTGGGAACAAAATCCCCCCGCTGAGCCCTGTTGCTCACTGCAACACTTAAGATATGATTCGGCACATGGAGTCTTAGGCATCTCTGAGCTGGTACCTCTTCTTCCATGTCCCTGAAGCTCAGGCAGGCACAAGAAATGGGATTCCTGACTATCAGCTGGTAACAGATGTGGCAGGTCCAGAGAGCTGACCACCTGTCAGCACATCCAAAGATAAAATCATCTCCTTGCCACCAGTGGGCCACGCACTTGCAATGATGTTTCTGGGAATGCGTCTTACTGAATCATGAGACATGAAAGGGCAAGGGTAAGAAAATATTTTCTTCAGACCCTATTAAATGAACAAAATTATGTTGAGGGTTGAAATTAAAAACAAAAAAAGTTATGAAGCAGAGTCTGCAGGGCAGGTGCTTATAATCTAGTTGGGGCACCACAATTCAGAACTTAAAAGATACACGGCAGTAGAAGGTAAGATGTGAAATATGCCACATCAGCAGTGCAACCATAAATGCTACAGCAGTTCTGAAGGGAAGTGATCACAAAATACTAAGAATTGGAAGTGAAGAAGATCTAACAGAGAAGAAAGATGAGTGAGCAATGACATTTACAGAAAGTTTAGGATTTTAAACAAGGATGGGAAAGGCAAATTTGAGTACATGAAAAGGCCGGTAATATTGCTTTAAAAGCAATGTGTGGCGGTGCCTGGGGGGCTCAGTCAGTTAAGCGTCTGATTCTTGATTTGGGCTTAGGTCATCTTACAATTTGTGGGATCAAGCCCCATGTCAGACTCTACACTGACAATGCAGAGCCTACTTGGGATTCTCTCTTTCCCTCTTTCCCTGCCCCTCCCTTGCTCATGCCCTGTCTCCCTCTCTAAAAATAAATTTTAAAATTAAAAAAAAATAAAATAAAAGCAATATGTGGACAAATTTTATGGTTAGTATCGTCAGATATTTACAGGGCATAGAAAGACTACCCAAAAGGGGCTGGACTCTTTCCTGTAGGTAATGAGGAGTCATTGATATTTGGGGAAATTGCACGAAAAGTAAAAAGTTGGGCTTTGTGAAAGTCAACTTCAGAGTGAATAGTTCAAAAAAGGGGAAAAAATGGAAAAATGGAATCAGGGAAATTTCTAGGAAATCATTGGGTCATACAGATATAAAATAATGAGGTGTTGGATACGGCTCAGAACACTAGAAAGGCATAGGAGAATATAGATGCCACTAATGCAGAAGTTATAGATTGCTGTAAGACATCATCTTCAGTTGAAAGTGTTTACAATTTCATGTAAGCTTGGTGGTGGCAAATCATAAAGTGGGAGAAGTGTATCTTCTGAACTATCCTCTTTTCTTACTCATTTACTCAGCAAATGTTCATCGAGTACTTAAACCATGGGCCAATCCCAGTATCAGATACCACTCTTACCACATTTAACAACACATTGGCTCTCCTGAACAAGCTTCAGAATTGTGCCCAATATCCTTTCAAGTCCTTTACCATCAAAGCCTCTTGCCTGCTAGATAATAAATTAATGCAGAAGTTTTAGTTTGATAAAAGATTGCTATTCCCAGGTAAAGCCCTTTCAACTCAATTAAAAATATACTCCATAAGGTCAAGACATAATAAGGATAGAAGGATAGAAGGATAGAAGATTTGTTCCTCGTGGCCAGCTTGTGAAGTGAAGGGAAGAAGATGTTTCTATTCACCTTCTGTTTATTTGTGGGCACATGCTGTAGGCAAAGACTTCTGGCCATCCCGCAATAAACATTCCAGAATAGCTATGATACAGAACAGCACAAAGTGTCCACAACGCTCAGTGGTCCCCTGCTTCACAAGTTCTGAGGCTCCTTTGTAGCAATACGCACTATGTTATCGCCCACTCTTCATTATTTGTGTGACTCAAAGATGAAAGGTACAATGCACTGTTATTCTATATTCTTTGCAGACTATTCATTTTAATTCAAGTCTATTATGAAAATTTTAGGCAAGCAATAGCTCAGAGAAAGGAAAGTTGCTCTTACAAAAGAAAGGCCCGCTGAATTCATAGAGGAGAGATACCCAATGCGCACAATACCCAGAAGCCTCAGGAGTAGCAAAGATAACTGATAAGCAAGGTCTCATTCCTGATGATGTCTACATGACATTTTGTGGCTTGCGCTTCCGGGAGGGCAGGAACACTCCAGCCACCTCCAACATGAACAGCAGCTGAAGATGCCTCTGTAGTCCCATATGTGCCTTGGTGCTCTCTGATAAGCAGAACCTGCTCCATCTCTTAAAGTAAAAACTGAAATAATCCTTTGTGTTCTGTCGGGCTTTCAAGGGGGCTCACCCTCAAGTATACGCTCTCTAAAATTCCCAGACTGCAGGGACAGGTTTGCAAACAGGAGGAGACCTCTGTGCAAACAGCTAGAAAGAACAGATTTAGAGGACTCATCTTCCAAAATACTTAGGGTCAAGCTAAAGTTAGTGAAAGGGATGTTTACAAACAATTGGGCAATTCGGGGAAGAGAAAAGTCTTAGAATATTAAAGCAAGAATATATAATTCACATGGCACAAACTGGAATAAAACAGAAATTAATTTTTAAACACAGCTTTTACTTCAGTTCTGGTGGCATTTAGAATGGTGCTTTAAAGAATTAGAAAAAGAGAGAGCAAGATCAAAAATGTTAGAGAAAGAGAAAAGGAAGACCAAGATGTCTGTACATCAAATAACTTAATAATTTAATCTTAAAAATTAAACTATATACACTATAATACAAATAAGTGTATGAAATATATAAAATACATATATTACAATATAAATATATATTAATTTGAAAAGAAATGCTGCTTTTATATAAACATAGAAGGGTATTCCCCTCTTTTCTGAAAAGAACTTTCACAAAAAGAACATTTATTAGCCATGTGGTCTGACTTACATACTCCAGCCTCAAAACAGATGCTGTGTTTAGGTGAGAAGAAAACAACTCAGCTAAACATATCCCCTGGATTTGTCCACATTTTCAATTCTTTTTTTTCTTTTAATTTTTTTTTAATGTTTATTTATTTTAGAGAGAGAGAAAAAACGAGGGAGGGGCAAAGAGCAAGGGAGACACAGAATCCTAAGCAGGCTCCAGGCTCTGAGCTGTCAGCACAGAGCCTGACGTGGGGCTTGAACTCACGAGCAGTGAGATTGTGACGTAAGCTGAAGTCGGATGCTCAACCAGGTACCCCTACATTTTCACTTCTTAATGTACCATGCTCTCCATGCCACTGAAACACTGAATAGATTTCTTCTGCCCCAAGGATATCAGAGAAAATATAGAGTTCCCAGTTAAATTTGAATTTCAGATGAACAACAACTACTTTTCTTAAAAGTATATCCCATGCAATTTTCAGATTCAATTGGGCATCCTATATTTTTAGACATTTTAAGATAACTTTAGATACACTGTTAAGTGTAAGAAAGGATATAGCAAGATCCCTCGTACTGGTTACTCCGTTTCCTCCAATGATAACATCTTCAAAAATTATTATAATATCACAACCAGGATACTGACAATACAGTCAAGATACAGAACATTCCCATCGCCAATCATCCATTATGTTGCCTTCTTACAGTGACTCCCCCTTTCCTTCCACCTGGCCCCCTCCTTAATTCCTAACAACCAATCATCTGTTCTTTACTTCTATAATTATGTCATTTTATGAATGTTATATAAATGGGATCATACAGTGTGTAATTTTGTGCAACTGACTTTTTCACACAGCATAATCCTCTGGAGCTTCATCCAGGTTGTGTGTATGAGTAGTTCATTCCTTTTTATTGGTGAATAGTATTCCATAATACGTATCTATCACAGTTTAAACATTCTTTCCACGAAGGACATTGGGGTTCTTTTCAGTTTTAAGCCATTACAAATAAAGCTGATATAAACATTTGTGCATGAGTTTTGGGATGGATATAAATATTCATTTCTCTGAGATAAATGCCCAGAAGCGTAGCTGACGTTGCTTAGTCTTTGGTAGTTAGTTGTTGTTGTTGCTGTTGCTGTTGTTGTTGTTGTTGTTGTTGTTGTTTTTAGAACCTACCAAATTGTTTTTCAGAATTGTTGTATCATTTTACATTCTCAGCAGGTATGTATAAATGATTCTGTGTTTCTGCATATTCTCCAGTATTTGGTATTGTCACACTTTTAAATTTTATTTTATTTTTGCCATTTGTATAGCTTGTAGTAATACCTCACTGGGGTTTTCATTTGCACTTCCCTAAGCTAATGCTGAAATTCTTTCCATGTGCTTATTTGCCATCTTCATGGCCTCTTTGATAAAATATCTGTTTCTTTGCCCATTTTCTGACTGGATTTATTTACTGTTGAGTTTTGAAGGTTCTTTATGTATCCCAGATGGTTATTTGAAGGATTATTTGATTTACAAATATTTTATCCAACTCTACAGCCTGTCTTTTCATCCTTTTAATAGGATTTTTTACAAAACAAAGGATTTCAATTTTGATGAAGTCAAATTTATTAATGTTTCCTTTTCTAGTTCATGGGTTTATTTTAAACATTTTAAATGTTTTTATAGTTCATTTTAAATGTTTATTTATTTATTTATTTATTTATTTATTTATTTATTAAGAGAGAAAGAGGCAGAGAGAGAGGGAGAGAGAGAGTCCCAAGCAGGCTCTGTAGTGTCAGCTCAGAGCCCAACACGGGGCTCAATCTCATGAACCATGAGATCTCATGACCTAAGCCAAAATCAAGAGTCAGATGCTTAACCCATTGAGGATCCAGGGGCTCAAGGTTCATGCTTTGGTCAAGTCTAAGAACTCTTTGCCTAACTCTAGATCCTAAAGATTCTTTCCTATTTTTTTTTTCTAAAAGTTTCCTAGTTCTACAATTTATATATAAGTCTGTGATCCATTTTCAGTTAATTTTTATATAAAGTATGAGACCTAGATTGAGGCTTACTTTTTTTTTTTTTGCCTATGGATGTCCAACTTCTCCAGAACCATTTATTGAAAAGACAATTTTTCCTTTATTTTAACTGCTTTGCTATGTGTATCACTCCAAAAATACCACACATTATTATAACTATGTAAGTCATGTACTTAAGTAAATTGATTCCTCCTACTTTGTTCTTCTTTTTCCAAATATTTTAACTATTCCAGTTCCTTGGACTTTCTGTAGAAATTTTAGAATAATCTTTTGTATATCTACAAAAAATCACGTGGGAAATTTGATAGCAATTTTGTTACACCTGTATATCTATTTGAGGAGAATTGAAATCTTTACTATGCTGAGTGTTCCAATCCATGAACACAGTATGTTTCCCTATTTGTTTGGAACTTTGATTCATTTCATCAGTATTGTATAGTTTTCAGCACACAAGTCCTGTACACATTTTGTGAGATTTATACTCAAGAAATTCATTTTTGAATAATTATAAATTGCATTAAATTTCTAATATTGGTTTCTGTATGTTTATTGCTTATACTATATATAGAAATATACCTGATTTTGGCATGTTTCTTATATCCTGTGACCTTGTTGAACTCACTTTAATAATTCTAGGATTACTATATTTTTTTTCTTTTGCTTTCTTTATGCTTTTTAAATCTTGACATTTTCTATATAATCATGTTGTGTGCAAATGCGGACATTTTTATTTCTTCTTTTTTGTCTTTTATTTACATATTTGTTTGCCTTATTTCACCACCTAAAACTTACAGCTTTATGTTAAGAATGGTAAGAGTCAATATCTTTGCCTTGTTCCTGATCTTAGAAAGTTTTCAATCTTTTAACTTTAATTATAATGTTAGCCACTGATATTCTGTAAATGTTCTCTATTAAGCTGTGGAAATTCCCTTCCATTCCTACATTTCTGTGAGTTTTTATCATAAATGGGAGGCTGAACTTTGTGAAATATTTTCCATTCATCAATTGATATGATCATGAACATTTCTTCTTCAGCCTGTCAAAATGGTGGATTACATTTATATATTTTTGAACACTGAACCAGCCTTATATCCATGGAATAAACTTCACTCGGTCATGGTAGATAATTGTTTTTGTGCATCATTGGGTTTAATTTGCTAAATTTTTTTTAGTGTTTGCTTATTTTTTGAGAGAGAGAAATAAGAGTATGAGTAGGGTTGGTGCAGAGAAAGAGGGAGACACAGAATCCAAAGCAGGCTCCAGGCTCTAAGCACAGAGCCCAATGTGGGGCTCGAACCCACAAGCCATGAGATCATGACCTGAGCTAAAGTCGGCCGCTCAACCAAGTGAGCCACCCAGGCGCCCCTGCTAATCTGTTTTTGAGGATTTTTGCATCAATGTTCATCAATGTTCTATAAATGTTCATGAGAGATATTGGTACATAAGTTTCCTTTCCTCTAATATCATTTTCTGGTTTTTGTGTCAGAGTGATGCTGGCCTTACAGACTGACTTAGGAAGCGTTCCTACTCCTATTTTCTGAAAGAGATGCTAAAGTTCCTATCACTTCATCCTTAAACATTTAGTGGAATTCTCCAGTGAAACCATATGCATTGGGGGAATTCTTTTGGGGGAGCTGTTTGTTACAAAGTCAATTTCATAGTAGATACAGAGTCAACCAAATGACCTACTACATATTGGGTGAGTTGTGGTAGTTTGTGTTTTTTCAAAGTAAATGTTTATTTGTTTAAGTTGCCTAACGTAAATGTATAGAACTCTTAGTAGTTTTCCCTTTTATCTTTTTGATGTCTGCAGTGTCAGTAATGATACACCAGCCCCTTCCCAATGTTGTTAATTTGTGTCTCCTCTTTGTTCTTTGCCAGTCTTGCTAAGGTCTGTCAATTTTATTGATTTTTTTTCCAAGCAACTTTTATTGTTTTTCTGTATTATTTTTGTTTTCATTTAGTTTTCCTCTTATATTTATTATTTATTTATTTTCTTTGCTTTCTGTTTATCCTATTCTAACTTCTTGAGCTGGGTGCTTAAGTTACTGATTTGCTACTTTTCCTCTTTCCTAATGTATGCATTTAGTCCTATAAATTTCCCTCACAGGAGTACTTTAGCTGTGTTCTACAAATTTTGATAGGTACTTTCATTTTCATTCAATTAATTTAATTTCCCTTGAGACTTCTTTGACCACCTCCCCCACAGGCTATTTAGTTTGCAAGTGTTTTGAGATTTTCCAGTTATCTTTCTCTTACTGATTTCTACTTTGACTCCACTATAACCAGAAAATCATATTTTTAAGAGTGCCTGGGTGGCTCAGTCGGTTAAGGGCTGAGTTCATCTCAGGTCATGATCTCGCAGTTCGTGAGTTCAAGCCCCACACTAGGCTCTGTGATGACAGCTCAGAGCCTGGAGCCTGTTTTGGATTCTTTGTCTCCCTCTGTCTCTCTCTGCCTCTCTCTCCGTCTCTCAAAAATAAAATAAACATTAAAAAAAAAGAAAACTGTATTTCTTTCACATATGTTGAAGTTTATTTTATTACTCACAATTCAGTATGTCTTAATGTATATTCCGTTTCACTTGAATATGTATTCTGCTGTTGCTGAATGTTCTATAAATGTCAAATAGATTCTGTGGTTAATGCTGTCGTTGATTTTTTTTAAAATCCTTACTCATTTTCTGTCTAGTTGTTCAGTCAATTGTTCAGAAAGAGTTGTTGAGATCTCCAAATATAATTACCGGTCTATTTCTTTTTTCAATTCTATCAGTTTCCAATTCACATATGTGGCATCTCTGTTGTTTGGTGCATACAAAGTTAGAACTGCTATACTTTCTCGATAGACTGTCCTTTTATCATTATATCATGTTCCTCTGATAGGAAAATAGCCACTCCTGCTTTTCTAAATTAAACCCTCCATTTGATATCTTTGTCCATCCTTCTATTTCTAATCTGCCTATATTATTATACTTGAAGTGGTTTTTATGTAGACAACATACAGATGGATCATATTTTTAATGGACTCTGCCAATATCTACCTTTTACTTGATTCATTTAATTCTTTACATTTAATGTAACTTTATGCAATGTCTGACATTATATATTTGTGTTTTGCTTGTGCTGTTTCTGGTTCTCTGATTTCTTTTGTCCTGCCTTTTCTGTGGGTTACTTAAACATTTAAATTCCACTTTATCTGCAGTGTTTTTGAGTATACCTCTTTGGAGTCAGATTTAGGTTTGCTCTAGTTATTAAATTACATAAATGTAACTTATTATAATCTTTTGGTGTTATTTTCCCAGTTTGATGGAGAAGAGAAATCTAACGTCCCTTCCATCCCCCCCTTACCCTTCACTATTTATACAATTGCCTTAAATATTTCCTCTACATATATTTAGAACAACATCATACGGCATTTTGTTGTTGTTGTTTGCTTCAGTGATCAAACACAATTTAGAAAACTCAAGAGGAGAAAGAAAGCCTATTGCATTTAACCATAGTTTTCCTAATCATGATCTTTCTTCATCCCAGATGTTCAAGTGCTCCTTCTTTTATTGTTTCTTTCCTTTTTAGAGAACTTCCTTTATACATTCTCTTAGGGTATGTCTGGGGGCAATCAGTTCTCTAGGTTTTTCTTCATTTATCTTGAATTTCCCTTCATTCCTGGAGGATATTTTCCTGGGTAGAATATACTGGGTAGATTATCCTGGGTAGACAGTTGTTTGATTTTTTTTTTCGTTAGTTTTCAGTTTAATTATGAGGTATCTTGGCATGGGTTTCTCTGTTGTTCCATTTTTATTATTTATCTTTCAGCTTGCTATTTTTCCCCTGTCTCCTGCATTCTACTTTTGAGCCCATCCACTGAACATTACATGTCAGTTATTGTATTTAATTCTGAAATTTCCATTTGATTCTTCATATTTTCTATTTTTTTTTGATGAGTCATTTTTTTACTGATGTGTATTATTTTTCCATTTGTTTTAAGTGTGTTCATAATTACTCATTAAAGCCTATTTATCATAGCTGCTTTAAAATCTTCGTTAAGGAACTCTAACTCTTCTTAAGTGTTTGAATCTATTGATTATCTTTCTTCATCAACCTTAAGATCTTCCTGGTTCTTAGAATGACAAATAATTTTCAATGAAACTTGGACAATTTTTAAAATGAGATATAGGATGAACTTTTTTGTTTTAGGTGACTTCCTGTGACACTGTAACAGCAAAGGAAGAAGAGCTATTACCTTATTACCACTAGATACAGACAGAAGTCCAAATTTCCCATTCTCTCTTCATTGTTATCAAAGATACAGGGATCAGGGAAGGAGTGCCTCCTTATTGCTGCTGGATAGGAATGGTAATTTTTACTCTCCACGTGGTCTCTACTGACACCATAGTGGGGTGTGGTCTTGATGGTTGGGTGATGGTGAAAACCCTGACTCTAGTAGGCCTCATCTGACATATCCCAGTGGAGAGGTGGAGTTATGTCTTGTTACTGGTGGGTTTCCATAAAGGTCCAGGCTCTCCATATCATCTCTACTGATACTACACAATGATGGGGCAAGGGGTGACCTTATTAGCAGCCATCAGCAATGTAAACCCCAGATCCATATTTGGCCATCCCCGACACCACATTGGCAAAGATGTTAATGTACCTCATTACAGCTTCTTTCAATTAAAAGTCAAGCAGGGGGGCGTCTGGGTGGCTCAGTCGGTTAAGCATCCGACTTGGGCTCAGGTCATGATCTCACAGTTTGTGAGTTTGAGCGTCATGTCAGGCTCTGTGTTGACAGCTCGGAGCCTGAAGACTGCTTCAGATTCCCTATCTCCCTTTTTCTCTGCATCTCCCTGCTCACACTCTGTCTCTCTCTCAAAAATAAATAAAAATTAAAATAAGTTAAATAAAAATAAATAAATAAAAATTTTTAAAAATTAAAAAAAATAAAATGAAAAATAAAAGTCAAGCAGAAGTTTAGGTTCCCCATTCAGCTTTCTCTTGCTAGAATGGGTGAGAATGGAGCCACAATTTTTTCTGAGATGTTCGGCTACAGTGGAGCAGATATTTTCTAAAGGTTTTCTCCTTTCCTAGTCAGTCCCCTTCCTGATCTTATGGCTAGATAGAGTAGGCTTTTCTTGAGGATTTTTTTTTTTGGGTCATTGTCATTTCCAGGTTTCCCATTCTTTAGCTCCAAATATAGAATGCATGAGATTAAAAACAATCCTAGGGAACTCACCATCATGTTCCTTGGGTCCAGAGGTCCCTATCCAGACTGCCTTCTTCTCTCTACCTTTCAGTCTCCTTATATTTATTTTTATATGTAATGACCAGGGTTTTCAGCTGTATTTAGCAGAAAAAAATAGCGAAAAGTATGTGTACCTCCTCTTTCCAGAAGCAGAAGTATATCCTATATTTTTATTTGATAAATTTGGCCATCCTACTCTCCCTGAAACATTTTCTACCTCTCTCCCACCCTCATCTGAATTCCATAGGTACAGCTTACTCTTCCTATTAGTTCTCAATTTAATTACCACTTCATCTTGTAAAATACATTATACATTTATGAAATGTAATACTTTTTACCATGCATTTGTTGCAGCACTAAATTCAGGTACAATTCATGTAATTAAGTTACTTCTTTCTTTCCAACTTAACTGTAAGTACCATGTAGGTAGGAAGAAGATTGCTTTTTTGCCCATCATTATATTTCTAGGGTCTTTCCCAGTGCTTAGCATAGAGTTAGCAGTCAAAGAAGACCTTTGAGTAGATACTTAAATGTTAACAATATAAAATATCAACAGAGAGATTTAGAATAGTAATAAGAATATAGGTGCTTGGGAACTATGGGAAGTGACTGCCACTGAGGGGGAAAAATCCTTTCCATAGAACATGATAGTACAGGGAAAGGCCCTGCATGGGCCTTGTTCAGCAACATACTGTAGCAACTCTTGCCAGAGGATGAAGTTATATAGTAAAGGTCATCCACTTTTAATATTTCAGTATGTATTCCTTAAAGTATTTACACCAGTGTATGACACCTGGACTGGTAAAACGTTATGAGTTCAGTGGCTGGAAAAGTCCATGGTTGAATTAGTCCTTACAATTTCAGTTTTCCTTTTAGCAATAGAAATCAGGAAACAGATATTTCCAGGCAAACAACATACCTATGTTGTGAAAAAAGAAAGGTAGGAAAAGAGGAAGCATCATCCTGTGTGTAGGAAAGAAAGAAATGTCATAGCAAACCACTGGATCTGCTAGACAGTCACTAGTCAAGGCGCTGCTTGGCTGCAGCTCTCTGTGGACTCAGCACAGCTGTACCTCTTAAAGCAAGGTCAGATAAATTAACCAAAGTTAATTTCTTGAAATTACTTTGTCATCAAACTTATATGCCTCTTCTCCTGTTATGAGTAAACCTTCAGAGTGATTCTGTCTCTTTCCCCATATGTAGTCTGAAGGGGAAGATGGACATAATGTCCATTTTCATTGTTGTATATGGTAATTTCACTCTTCTTCAAAATTCTGCGAGCAGATAGTAGAGGTAGGAAGTTAATATTATAGCATGATCCAACACTTAAAAATGACAGAATTTGCTTTCACGTGTTGAAATCAACAGTATCATTCATTTCATAATCAAAATAATACAGTTTTGCTTTCACTTTCTCCAGAAAATTTTACCTTTCTACTTATATTTCCTTTTACCTCTTTCACTAGGTTTAAATAATATAGATTTATTATTACCCACATTAGAACAGAAACACATTGAGTGCCTTGTTATGGGGAAGAGAGCCTAAAATGCGACAACTGAAGGTGGAAACTGGCTGGAGGCTGCCCATTTTCTTAAGATGTTCCATAAGGGGAATAAAATAGCCCCAGTTGAGGGCAAGTTGATGAAATATTAGTAACAGTTTTACTTTTAGAAACTATTTTGGTAAAGTACACCAACCACTTTCCCTATTCAACCACTCACTTATTTTCTTTCTAGGGTGAACCTGAAGTTGTAGAATATCTGAGAAATTTCAACTTTCCCCCACAGCATTCACCCCATCTCCATCTTCAGTCCTGCCCCCATTATATTCCCCACAATCTCAGCAGGATCAGGGATTGCCAAGAATGAGAAATGGTGGAGGATATGACTTGTCAAACTCAAACTATTCAAGAACATGTGGATTTGAAGTTTCAAAGCAAAACTAAGCCTTTCAGGTTTGGAGTTTGGTTAATAATATGGAAGACTTAAGTGGGATTTTTCTTCAAGGCAGTTCAAAGAATTTCATTTCTTAGTCTGTATTTTTCCTTAAATAAGTGAAACAGGGAAGAAGTTGCAGAAATTGTCAGCTTATTTCACAAGGTGGAAAACTGGGCTCAATTTTCCCAAATGGCAGTGGGTTGGAGGAATGATGTAAACAGCACTTTATCCATAGACTGTTGTGGTTCAAGACCCATGTCAAGATGATTCCAATTACTAAAAACTGGGATGGAGAGCGCAAAAGTCTTACTATTAACATATTAATGATATCCTTCTCATATGTAGACCACATGAGTTAAGGAAGTGATAGAAAATATTAAGGCTCAGTTACTCCTCTAAAGTCCCAGGTGACCTATTTGTTGAGAAGAATATAATTCAAAAGTTTGAGCAGAATAAACTCAGGAATTCAGAGGAGGGATTTACAGTTGTCAGGTAAAATATTCAGAAGAAGCTTTGTACAAGAGGAAAGGTTGAGCTGAACTTCAGAAGAAAAAGATAATTTATGTAATGTGAAGAAAGGGAAATTGCATTTGAATGTATTTTTGTTCTTTAGGTATAGGTGATCTGAGGAGGCTGTAGGAATTCCAGATAGAAATCACAAGGCATCTTCCTTGGAACAGAACTAAACCAATTATTGTGAAAACAGACGTTTGCCCTTAGCTCTTTCACCTAGCCTGGTGTGGGTGAATCTGTAGTGTATTAAGAGAATTGTCACTGGTTGAGTTACAACAGTATTTCAGAAACAAGATACAACCCAGGTTATGTTATGATATCTAGAACATAGGAATGGTAAATCAACTTGAAAAAGACACCCTACATGGAGGAGGGGAAAAGGGAGCACTGAGGACAGAAAGGAAGTTGAAGACAATGAGGGCTTATAGGCAGATTGGCTCATAGACCAGAAAAAGGATATCGCTCATATGACATAATTATACTCCCTCTTCCAGATTTTTTTGCTTTAAAATGAGACAGGTATGCTGACTTGCTCTTGGCATTTATGGTTCTCCAACACCTGACTCAAATTTACGCATTCCAATAAATCTCTCCAAATATACTCTTTTATTGTATTGCTTAATGGCCCCTCCCCATTTTCTACATTGATTCATTTTCTCTATATCCTGTAACAAGTCCTGTATATCCTGTAGTCCAAGTCCAAGTCAGTTATTTATTTTCCACTAAAAATGAAAACATGTACACTTTATTATCCAACCCAACATGTTTTCTAGGCAAACATATTCCGAGACATCATTCACATATCTGATACCTGCCACCAAGACTTCTCCTAAGATAAATGCTCCTGCTTGAAATTTCTAGTCCCAATTCACTAAAATGCTTTTCTTTCTAGAAAGATACTTCTGAAGCAGCTTATAGTTCAAATAGTCTTCCCAAGCTCATAGCTAATCTTTGATACTTTCCCTCAAACTGAAGTTCTTCCCTTCTTCATCACTGAATTAAATTCCCTTACCTTTTTGCTTGCACATAATTTAAACACATAAGTAATGTAAGGTCTCTAATGCGTTCCCTGAAGATATATTTCTGCATCATAATGTTCTACTTAGATCATAAACTACTCAAGGTCAGTGTGAGTGCCTATTTAACTCTCTTCATGTTCTTCTTACAGCAGCATGTTACTAAGAGATCCTGAATAATTGTCCTCATGAAAAAGTAGTTGAAGGTGTTTTTCTCCTTAGCATTGGAAAGAAAATCAAGGTTAAGTTGAAAAGTTATTAGAAACCAGTGAAGTTCGATGAAAAAACACTCTATTGTACCTAAGTATTTGTATTTCTTTATATCTTGACTCAAGATGAGCTTTCTTTAAAAAAAGAAAAATGTTAGTAAAGGCTAATAACTATTAAGTAGTTAGATTTATACCATAATATTAAGGAAAAAGGAAATTTTAATAAAAATTAATGCTTCAAGGTGTGGATGGAATCCGTGCCTTGGAATTTCAGAAAATCAGAAAACAGGACACTGAGTTCACAGGCAGGGTCACGGAGGGCTGAATATTGCAAGGTTGAAACCTCACCTTGGCAACCAGATGTTTGGAGGCATGAGGGCTTTTTCAGAGTAAGTGAACAATTAGCCTTGACATGCCAAAGTCAGGCAGTCCTCATGTTTCTCCTAGTAGCTTGCAATATGTATCCCAAAAGCTGGGAGTTCAATTGAATTGTGACACTCAGATTACCTGATCAGGTGTGCAGTGCACCCACCCAAGTCAGGTCATTCCAGACTGGATCATTTGAAGACCTCCTGAAATACTTTATCCAGTAACTTTACTAGTTCCTTATTCTTCAAATGCAAATAATACACAAGATATATCACGTTTCTCCAAGTTGCTTTCTTTTAGGATATTCAAAGGCATAGTCAGACTTATCAGTAAATATTCAGGATTTCAAAGAAAAGGTCTGAAACCAAATTAAACGTGAACACACATTCACTTAAGAAGTTTCCAGTCATAGGATGCAGAGAAAGGGAAATACTTTGACTGTTGGTGCGAATGCAAGCTGGTGCAGCCACTCTAGAAAATAGTATGGAGGTTCTTCAAAAAAATTAAAAATAGAACTACCCTATGACCCAGGAATTGCACTACTGGGTATTTATCCAAAGGATACAAAAATGCTGATTTGAAGGGGCACATGCACTTCAATGTTTATAGTAGCAATATCAACAATAGCCAAATTATGGAAAGAACCCAAATGTCCATCAAGTGATGAATGGATAAAGAAGATGTGGTGTACATATATACAATGAAATATAACTTGGGGATAAAAAAAAATGACATCTTTCCATTTGCAACAATGTGGCTGGAAACTAGAGTGGATTATGCTAAGTGAAATAAGTCAGTCAGAGAAAGACAAATACCATATGATTTCATTCTTATGTGGAATTTAAGAAACAAAATAGATGAACACAAGGGAAGGGAAGGTCAAAATAAGATAAAAAACATAGAGGAAGACAAACCATAAGAGACTCTTAAATACAGAGAAAAAACAGGGTTGCTGGAGGGGTGTTGGGCGGGGAGATGAGCTAAATGGGTGATGGGCATTAAGGAGGGCACTTGCTGGGATGAGCACTGGGTGTTATATGTAAGTGATGAATTACTGGGTTCTACTCCTGAAGCCAATACTATAACACTGTAAGTTAACTAACTTGAATTTAAATAAATTAAAAATTAAAAGAAGAAGAAGAAGAAGAAGAAGAAGAAGAACAAGAAGAAGAAGAAGAAGAAGAAGAAGAAGCAGCTTCCAGTCATGGACTACATGGATTTCCCAGGTTCACAAAGTGAGCTTATTCTAAATGATCTTTTTGTGTCTTCCGGGTTTAATTCACTAAAGTACCTTTCTGGCACTTGGATACTGAAGCAGAAGAAAGAAAACACACACACACACACACACACACACACACACACACACACACACATACACACACACACACACACAAAATCTTGACATCAGTCTTCCCAACTTTCCCTCAGGATTACCATGTTTTAGAGTAAATCTGTTTAAGCAGAATGTGTTCAATTATTTCCTACACAAATTAGAATACATAGAATGAAGGCTTCAAGATCACAATTCCTTCTTTCACTTAAATTACTGTCATCTTCACCTTTGCTCAAGAAACTTATAGCCACAGGGTCTCTCTTTCACTTCTGTAAAATGCTACATTCATTTCCAGCCCAGAGCCATTTTCCATTGATGATCCTCTGCCTAGAACATACCCTGTTTCTCTATCTGCCTGGCTCCTACTCAGCTCATGGGTCTCTGACTGAAGGCCATTTTCTTGCCTATCCTTTTGCTTTTGCTTGCCATCTGCATCCCATAAGAAGCACATTTCTCTTCCTACTTTCTCTCAAAGCACAACATTCTTCACCTTCATGATACTCACCAAAATTGTTTCTTCAATTTTGTGTTGTTGTGTGTTGATCAGCTTGTAGTCATTTTTCACACTGTTTTGTAAGTTCCTAGCACCTACCTCTAGATAGGTCCTCAGCAAATATTCACAAATAATGACCATGTAACCTGCTGATGAACCTGTCACACCAGAACCTCCTGCACCAGGCATCTAACTACATGAAGTGATTGAGGAGGAAGGGTACAGAGTAGAAGACCACTGCCTTCTGGTAAAAGAATGCCAAGGTCTAGGCTTTTGCTAGATTTAAGAAGAGAGAAAAACATTTCATCCATATTCTTGGTCCAATCCCTGGGTCTACTTCTCAATTCTTACAGAGAGAGAAAAGTTACAGGCAGATACAAGCTGAACTATCTATATTAATAATGGGGTTTTTGATACTCAAGACTAGAGACATAAAGACAAAGTGGGTTAAGGAGAGGGATTCTCTCCTCACACCCTTGAAGAGTTGTGACTGTGGCACTGATCTGTAGCCCAGTGGTTGACCCAGCTATGCTTAATGGAACAGCCAGAAAGGAGGCCACGGGCAATTATCCAAGGAGGAGAAGCATATGAGTACTTGAGTTTCTGAGCATAAGATATCCCTAGGGGCTCCCAGAAATAAGAGGCAATTCTGAGGGACAGATTTGATATCCCCTAGTTATACACACTAAAATTCCCCCATTTGATAGCTACAGACCAGGAGGATTTGGGAACACTTAGCTTAATATTAGTGATGTGAACATTTCCTTGATCTATCATTTCTTTGAATCTGTGACGCATACTTCTGCCTTTACTTTTTACATTATAAATTTTTTAATGGTCAGGATGCTTCTTACAATCTATTTTAAAACACACTTGCCAACTGCTGCATGGGGAGCAATTTCAGATAAATTCATCATGGCCTGGAAATTTACCAACTTAGCTTTGCTTTATGGTATCCACCCATCTATTGCAAGGTTAGCCAAGTCATTGACATCAGCAACTACTTATAAATGCCTAAATGTCAGTTGTCTTCAAAGGACACATAGTGGATGTAGCTTTGAAACAATAATCTATTATGTTAGTATGTAATAGAAGAGAGCACAATTTCTCATATACCGGGCAAAACAATTCAGGGGGTAGAAACTACCAAATCTCAGGAATATATCATCATATTTCCATTAAGCCAGAGGGGCTAGGTATGCCTGATCAATACTTCATGAGGGACCACTATTTAGATACCAAACATCATATTTCATAAGGCTTTGGATAAGATTGTAGGTTTTTTTCTCCCCCATTGATAGGTATTTCAATTATTGGAAGGGAAAAAAGATGACAATAAGTTTAACCAAAAAGCAAAAAGAAATGCAAATAAAGCACTACTGTTCTATGTTCCTCAAAATTATGTCCGGAATAAAGCTGCCAAACAGGAATCTTGTGAGTTATGAGAAGTTGTGTGTCCCTGTGATGCTGTTGGTGTCAACTTCCCAAGACACTTTAGTCTTTCAATGTCAAAAGGTATCTACCAAAACCGTCATTGTCACATGGATGGAACTTATATGCTATTTTATGATAAAATTTTGCTAAAGATTCTTTATAAGAGTGGAAAGAGTATGGGGCACCTGGGTGGCTCAGTCGATTAAGCGTCCGACTTCGGCTCAGGTCATGATCTCAAGGTCCGTGAGTTCAAGCCCCATGTCGGGCTTTGTGCTGACAGCTCAGAACCTGGAGCCTGTTTCAGATTCTGTGTCTCCCTCTCTCTCTGACCCTCCCCCATTCATGCTCTGTCTCTCTCTGTGTCTCAAAAATAAATAAATGTTTAAAAAAATTTTTTTAAGAGAGGAAAGAGTATATTTAACAAATAAAATTATATTTAATTTTCATGCAGCCCCTAAAAATAATTCTGATGAAATACAGAGTATGTGGGTAGGACTTCCTGTTATGTTATATGCAATTGTCAAAGATTGCAGGGTTCAAACTTACAGCCAAGGTCTTAGAAATGCATGGTCATGAGGCAGTCTTGATATAAAAAAAGGTAAGAATGTATCCTTGGAGAGGGGGGTTAAGACTGGATAATGTCAAAAAGGACTCCCAAATATGCAGCAAAAGCCTAGGAGTTAAGACTCAGTCTAAGAACTGTCAGGATGAGAAAATGCTCTGAGATTAGGGGCTTGCAAAGGGGTGAATGGGAATAGGTGCTGACACTTTGCTGAAATCTCCAGGCCTTGGGTCAGAACAGAACCTGAGATCCAGGGAAATTTGGGGGCTGGGTTGACAGATACCTGTGGTTTTAATGAATTCTTTCCACTGAAACAACACAGAATTTCTCTTAACGTTATCTTCTACCTTCAAGGATCCAGGGGGGTCCTCATAAATTAAAACACTCCTTTTCTTTCAGCCATGATACTCTGTCTCTTTGGAGCACGCCAGTACTGTATTCTCAACCAATTAATCCATTAATTGGTTAATTTATCCATTTATTTGGCAAATATAAATTAAATGGCTGTTTAGAATAACCATGTTAATAAAAAAAGTCTATGGCCTCAAGGAACTTAGAGTTTGGTGAGAAACACCAATGTGAAGATAATATAAACAGAATATTCCTCCAGAGGCCAGTCAAGTGAAAGTGGTTTTTGACTGCTTTAATTATATGCTTGTTCTGTTTTTTCCTAAATTTACAGGATTTTCTGTACTAGATTATTCCTCCAAAGCTAAGTATAAAAACATGTATGTTTATGAGTATGTGTGTATATCAAATAAATAGAATATATATACACATATATTTGATTCTATTCTATTTATTATTTATTTTATTATTATTTTGAGAGAATAAGCATGAGTGGGAGAGGGGCAGAAGGAGAGGGTGAGAATTTTTTTAATTAAATTCATGTTAGTTTTCATATAGTGTACTATTGGTTTTAGGAGTAGAATTTAGGAAGCCATTAGTTACATATAACAGGCAGTGCTTATCCCAGCAAGTGCCCTCCTTAATACCCATCATCCATTTAGCCCATCCCCCCACCCACCTCTCTTCCAGAAACCCTCAACTTGCTCTCTAAATTTAAGAGTGTCTTATGGCTTGCCTCCCTGTTTTTATTTTCTTTTTCCTTCCCTTCCCCTATGTTCATCTGTTTTGTTTCTTAAGTTCCACGTATGAGTGAAATCGTATGGTATTTGTCTCTGACTCATTTCGCTTAGCATAATACACTCTGGTTCCATCCACGTCGTTGCAAATGGCACAATTTCATTCTCTTTGGTTTTTGTCTATGACTGACTTAATCTGCTTAGCATAAAAATCCACTCTAGTTCCATCCACATTGTTGCAAATGGCAACATTTCATTGTTTTTGTTCACCAAGTAATATTCCATTATATATATATATGTATATTATATATATACACATTATTGATAGTGCTGCAACAAACATTGGAGTGCATGTGCCCCTTCAAATCAGCATTTTTGTATCCTTTGGATAAATATATAGTAGTGCAATTGCTGGGTCATAGGGTAGTTCTATTTTTAACTTTTATAGGAACCTCCATACCATTTTCCAGAGTGGTTGCCCCAGTTTGCAATCCCAACAACAGTGAAAAAGGGTTCCCCTTTTTCCACATGCTTGCCAACATCTGTTGTTTCCTGAGTTGTTAATTTTAGCCATTGTCACAGGTGTGAGGTCATATCTCACTGTGGTTGTGATTTGTATTTCCCTGATGATGAGTGATGTTGAGCACCTTTTTATGTGTCTGTTAGCCATATGGGTATCTTTTTTGGATAAGTGTCTGTTCATGTCAACTGCCCATTATCTCACTGGATTATTTGTTTTTTGGGTGTTGAGTTTGCTAAGTTCTTTACAGATTTTGTATACTAACCCTTTATCTGATATGTCATTTGCAAATATCTTCTCCCATTCCATCGGTTACCTTTTAGTTTTATTGATTGTTTCCTTCACTGTGCAGAAGCTTTTTATCTTGATGAGGTACCAGTAGTTCATTTTGCTTTTGTTTCCTTTGCCTCCAGAGACATGTCTAGTAGGATAGTAGGAAGTTGGTATGGCCAAGGTCAAAGAGGTTGCTGCCTGTTTTCTGCTGTAGGATTTGGATGGTTTCCTGTCTTACATTTTTCTCTTTCATCCATTTTGAATTTATTTTTGCATATGGTGTAAGGAAGTTGTCCAGTTTTGTTCTTCTGCATGTTGCTGTCTAGTTTCCCCAACACCATTTGTTGAAGTGACTTTCCTCAATTGGATATTCTTTCCTGCTTTGTCAAAGATTAGTTGGCCATACATTGGTGGGTCCATTTCTGGTTTCTCTACACTGGGTATCTGGTTTTTGCCAGTACCATATTGTCTTGACAGTTTTGTAATATGACTTGAAGTCAAGAATTATGATGCATCCAGTTCTAGCTTTCTTTTTCAACATTACTTTGCTTATTTGAGATCTTTTCTGGTTCCATACAAATTTTAGAATTGTTTTTTCTAGCTCTGTGAAAAATGCTGGCATTATTTTGATAGAGATTGCACTGAATGTGTAGATTGCTTTGGGTGGTATAGACATTTTAACAATATTTCTTCTTCCAATCCATGAGCATGGGATGTATTTCCATTTGTTTGTATCTTCTTCAATTTCTTTCATAAGAATTCTATAGTTTTCAGCATACATGTCTTTTACCTCTTTGGTTAAGTTTATTCCTAGGTATTTTATATTTTTCGTGCAGAGAGAGGGAAAATCTCAAGCAAGCTCCATGCCCAGCACAGAGCCTGACATGGGGCTCAAACTCATGATCATGAGTTCATGATCTGAGCCAAAATCAAGAGTCAGACACTTAACCAACTGAGCCACCCAGGTTCCCCTCTATTTGTTTCATTTAACTGGAACTTAGTGGAAGGATACTGAAGATGCATGGAATAAGGGAGGAGCAAAGCCTGATAGAGGCAGAAGTCTGGTTCTCTCAATAACATTGAAGCCTGTCATACTATGAATATGCAAGGAAGCCTGATGAGAAATGCTTCACAGATGTAAAAGCCAAGCTCCTGGGCCTAAGACAGAATGCTTTCCTACCATCTGTCACCTGAGCTAAGAGAGAATTGCTGACTTCTGTGTGAGAAGCTGCTTCAAACTGCAGCTGGATGGCTACTTCTCTTAAATTACCTGGCCCAGATGAGCATGACTTTCTGTTGTTTCCAGGGAACCCCTAAGGTCCTGCCTTAGATTAAGATTCTTGTTCTGTGAATGTGCACTGAAAATGCCATTATCCTTCTTGACAGACAGATGTCCTGGAAAGTCTAATTGCATTCCCAAAAGGCAGAAATCCTTTAAAAAGTTAAATCAAATTAAAGATTAAAAGGCAGCATTTCGCCCAGGAATCAAACTCATGAGGAGCTAAGACCAAAGGAGGTACAGCATTCTATAACTCCTGTAGAATATAGGGAGTGGTTATAAATAAATTTATATTTTTCCACTCTCCATCTCACCTTCCACTTCAACTGCCTCTGTTTTCCAAAAGAAAATCAAGAAGTATGAGTTTCTAATCATGTTGGATTACTGTCTTTTATGGTCCATGTGGACTATTCCTCCTTCATGAAATCTTCACTTCTAGTTCAAGTGCACATTAATCTGTATGGGCAAAAAGTTAGAGACTAACTCCAAAGACAATTTAGCCTTTCCTCAGTTTATGAAAAATAGTATATGTTCAACGTAATTGAAGATGTATAAGGACATAATATCCTTCAAAGTTAAGCAACCAGAAATGACTTGGTCAAGGAATTCCTTGCTGTGGAGCCTTAAGAAAGGTGTTGAAATCTAGGAAGAATTCAGTCAAGAGAGGAGGAAAGAGTAAATTTCAGACTAGTAACTGGAGCTTGAGCAATGATCCAAATATGGGAATATTCCAAGCATCCTTAAGAGACCACAAACAGACAGGCCCAGTAGTGCATGGTAATGTTTTAGAAAGAACAATCTGCAGTTCATTGAATATCCATTCCTCATCTGAACCCCGCAACATTATGTTCTGTCTTACTGGAGCTAAAGGTAGAAGCTCAAGGAAGAAAATAATCCAAACAAAGAAGGATACCATCAAGATAAACATGAAGCTTCTCCTTTCTTGTAACAATTCTAAGTCATCTAGAATGATGTGGCAAAGTTCAAATAAATTCATGGCCACTAAAGTAATGGTAATACTCAGAATCAGTTAAGACTTTTCTGGCTATTAGTGACAGAAACAAAAACCCATTCAAGCAAAAAGGGGAATTAGTTGGCCCATTTACCAAACCACATATGCACTCACACATACACAATGGAAGGGGAGCCAGCAGCAAGGTCAACCAAATAAGGTTCACTAATTGTTCTGTGTGTGTGTGTGTGTGTGTGTGTGTGTGTGTGCGCGCGCACACACACACGCGCATGCACATGTGAGAGAGACAGAGACGGAAGGAGAAGGAGAATGATATAGACTATATGTGCTCATCCTTCCATATTCTGTATGTGTGTTGGCCTCAATCATGCTGGGCTCTGCACATGATAGGGGATGTAATCACTGGCCACTCTGAGGTCATACCCTTAGAGCTTCCTATTCAAGGGAAAAATATCTTCTCTCTGACAGGGACTATATAAAAGATCCCCAGGAGATTTCTGGTTCACCTAGTATATTTCCTTGGCCATCCTTGAGCCACTGTATGTACACAGAGATGGGATATTCTGACTTGCTTAGTTCCCCCTCATTCCCTTGGCCAAAGAAGCATGTTAATATGATTGGAAGCCCCAGCAGTCTCATCTGGGACAACAGGTCTCTTTCAAAGACAGTAAATATAGTTCATCACTAGAAGAAAGGAGAAAGGGAACTGGCAGACAGAAACAAATTTCCACCATACTCTCATAGAGAACTAAGTTGCCACCTGCAAAAAAGAGTCTGGTTCCACAGAATGTACTTCTAAGTGATAGTTACAGGCCAATATAAATGGCCCTGATGTGTCCAGTCTTTATGCTTCCTTCTGACTATGCGGACTCCCTTTAACTCTTACACTCAACTTGATATCTCTCCAAATTCCCTTCTTCCTGGTCTCATTTTGTGACTCCTGCTGTTGCTTACACTCCATGATATTGAGTCATAATTTTTCCCTGAGTCAGCCTAGTGTCTTTGAAAAATTGACATATATATTTATATATTCATCACTGCTGGCCAATTACTTTATCTTCCAACAAGAGCACTTAGTGGCATTTTCCTTTTCACTAACTGACCTTCCTGTTAGTGGCATTTTCCTTTTCACTAACTGACTTCCCTAAATTTTAATATATAAGTTATAAAATAGTCTCCCAGAATGAGTAAATTCTGCAAGTAGTAGTTGAACAGACACTGAGTTGCATAATATTTATTTTGAATAGTGTTCTGCGTCAATAGCATGTGGCTTTAATTATCAAGACTAAAGGGTTTCTCCACTACCAAGGAACACGTTTTAAATTTATAAATAAAAAGTCATGCTTTATTTATTTTAACCTCCCTAACAAAAGAGACCTTGTGTTATGTGATTATTTTAACATTTGGTTATGGGAAAACAATGACCATATTTATACACACACACACAGACACATACACACACACACACACACACACACACACACACACATGCACACAAATATAAATTCAGCCTGTTTAGAAAATGTTACAGATTTTATGAGGCAATATTGCATAAAATACAGAAGATGCAAAGATGATTCCTGTATGGAATATATATTATAATATGGCCTTCCCTTCAGAAGAGGATTTATCAAAGTTTCAGATTTAATTGTAGGGAAACTGCCCATGGAACAGATCCTGCCTACCCAGTTTGGTTTATGGGTGTAGGATGTTGTTTACATTGAGCTGATTAGCTGTTTTTAGTCATATTAAATTAGCGACCTATTAGTCTGGGTGAATCCTCAAGAATTGATTTTTTTTTTAAAGCTCCCAGGTTTAGAAACCACTAAATAATAGATGGTAGTTAGATCTTCCATTTTTAATGAAATTGTCATTTCTCAATAGCTAAAATGATTATGGGCTGTAATAGCTGTTATGGTATAAACAAAATAAGCAAATTTGTGAAAATTTCAATTGGGGCCTGCTCACATTGACTTCTCTGGCCTCTTCCACACCCACCAAAATATTTTTTTTTTTATCTTTTGTGATCTAGTTCAAATGGCACCTCCTCTGTGAATTCTTCTCCATCCCTCAGAGGTTTGGGTTGCCAGACTGAACAAATAAAATATAGGATACCCAGTTAAATTTTGAGTTTAATGTAAAGTTTTAATATAAAGTTCGGTTTGTTTGTAGTACAAGAATATCCCAAATACTGCATGCTACATTATACTTAAACAAAAGAACGCTTTATCTAAAGTTCAGATTTAATTAGACATTCTGTATTTTATCTAGTAATACTACCTTAGGTATTGTATTTGTTTGGTAAGGCTGCCATAAAACATGTACTAAGTGGATTCAACAACACAAATTTATTTTCCTACAGTTCTGGAGGCTGGAAGTCTGAGACCAAGGTGTCAGTAGGTTTGGTTTCTCCAGAGACCTCTTTTCTTGGCTTGCAGATCACCACTTTATGTCACATAAAATGTGACATATGTCACCACTTTATGTCACATGGTCTTTCCTGTGTGTGCGCATGGTTGTGTCCTAATTTCCTCTTCTTAGAAGGATACCAGTCACATTGGACTAGGTAGGGTATTATGATCTCATTTAACATAACTACCTTTTTAAAGGCCTAATCTCCAAATACTGTCATGATTCAAGATATTAGGGGTTAGGACTTCAACATATGAAAATTACGGGGACACAGTCCAGTCCATAACAGGTATATATCTTGTTCCCTGAGCTTACAGGACACTCAGGTTTCTTGTCATTATTACTTCAACATAGAGTTTTGAGCCTTCACTGTGTCTTATGCATTGTTCTGGTGAACATACAGACATAGTCCCTGCCCAGAGGGAGCCCACATTTTAGATGATGGAGTCAGATAATCAACAGATAAAAGATTATAGAGTTGATTTGATCTTTCTGTGTACATCCCTAGACTAGGTAAATTTTTTCAAGTCTTCTGTTCTCTTCCTTATCTACAGATATACTTACAATGTTTTAGCAAAACATGATCTATGTATGAGCCAATTAAATACTAACTTCAACTATATGTCTTTAGAAATAGGCATCAAGGACACTAAATTTCCAAATTTATTGAAAATCCCCCTCCACTCTTTTGTGCACACTCAACTAGTTTCCTTTGTAAACGCAGCTGCAGTTGCAAAGTCATTTCAAAAACAAACTCTGACCTTTGCTTAGTGTCACTGTAAAATACTATACATTTTTCTTTTAACATCTGAAAACCTAGGCTCCTCCAGGAAAGAAGGGAAATGGGTACAGAGTGTTTCTGGAGAGAAAGTCATTCAACCTTGTGTTGTCAAACATTTCTTTTTGCTTTGTTTTTTCTGAAAGCATAATTCTGACTGAAGGAAATCAGGATTAGAGGCAGGGTGGGGGGGAACAATGTAAGCATAATTGGGGTTAGCACAGACTTGATTCCAGGAAGTGAAAATAAAATCCTACAGTACAACATTGCAAAGCATTGCCATATATGTGGTATTCAGAGGCTGCCCATTAATGGGTGAGAGGTCAGGGGCTTTAATAAAAGGGGATTCCTCTACATTTCAGCTTTGTGTTTGGAGAGGTCCTCTTCACATTTACAACCAGTGTGTGGCTATTAAACTTATGAGGGATTTTGTCGCTGCTGTTATTTTCTCTTTTTCTTTAGCAGCTTTCAGTCACCAGGAACTGCAAGTGAATTTAAAATAAGAGGTATTTCTCTTATGTGCTTGCAATTTTCTGGATCCTCAGCCCCTAGCAAATGTCTCATTGTATTCAACTAATATTTATAATATTTTGCAATACAGATATTTTATATTATTTTCAAGGTTATATTTCCCTGCTTTGCTTTAAAAACTCCTTAAAAGTATAGATAATCTAGATGTATACAAATGAGACCCTTCTTGGGTTCAAAGACACTCATAAATAAAAGAGATGGGGTATTTTCCTCTTCTACCAAAGTTCTCCAAATCTCCTAAGGCTGAGATAAATCTGTGACCTTCCTACCATATAGAAGCCCATATTTAGAACACAGGATGTTTGCTCATTCACCCAAAGCAACATTATATAGTGAACCTCCAACCCTCAGCAGGAAGAGCATGGGCATCAATATAAGATTTGTGAACTATATGCTAAATTACTATAATATGTTCTCTCATTGGTGTTTCTACAACAATCTCACTATTATGAATATTTGAGTGTAATAAAGTCAAAGACTCCAGTTTCAGCAGTGAAACCACTGAGTGCAAAATTGAACATGCATAGGAAGGTGTTCTGAAGAAAGGCCTGTAGATGGGGAGGCTGGGAGCTGAAGAATAACAAGTTGAGAAGAAACCAGGCAATTTCATTAATCGCTAGCATGACTTCCAGTCAATGGGTTCAGTTTCTCAGGGAGATTTGGGCAATTTAAACAGATGACAATAACAGTATGTATCACAAGAAAGCCATAATCACAGTATGTTGGGACAACCTTGAGACAAATGTGTAGATAAGATACACTCAGCATCTAGAAAGTATACTCTTTTCAAGCAGTTAAAGACAAGAGCAAAGAGGTACTAAGAAGTTTTCCTGAGGGTGCCAGCTGAGTTTCTCCTTGTATGTAGGCCATTTGCTTTAATATAGATTTAAGCTTGAAAGAGTGAACAACAGAACATTTCTTCTCCCTTTATGTCTTATGCTCAAATAATTATATGCTATCATGGGTGGATAATCTCATATGTCCTCCTACCTGGGGCTTGATGAACAAGAGATATCCCTGTATAATATCTAAAAAACAACAACAGGTATGGACAACTTCATTGGGGTCTGTTACCCTACAGAAGCAAAGGAGTAAATTAACAGCAACAACAGGAAAGATTACTGATACATTAGTAAGATACATTTGCTATAATCACCCAATATTGATATATTATTATCTGAAGTCCAGACATGTTTTCAGAGTTTCTTATTTTTTACCTGATGTCTTTTCCTTTTCCAGCATCCCATGTAGGATACCACATTCTGTTTATATATGTTTACTTAGGCACTTCTTGGCTATGGATAGTTTCTTAGACTTTCTACGTGTTTATGACTTTGATAGTTTTGAGGAGTAATAGTTATTTTGTAGGATGCCCCTCATTTGGCATTTTCTGTTTTCCTTACGATTAGGTTGAAATTATGTGCTTTTGTAAGACAGAAGACATTGAAGTGCCATTTTCATCACATCATATCAAAGGCACATTCTGTCAATGTTATCACAGTCTATACTGATCTTGATCACAAGACTGATTTAGTGATTACCAGATTTCTCCACTGTAAACTTTTTTTCCTATCTTTCCATACTTTACTCTTTGGAAGAAAGTCATTTTGCACACCCCACACTTAAGGAGTGAGAATTTATGCTCCCTTCATTAAAAGCACAGTATCTACATAAGTTACTTGGAACTCTTCTGCAAGGGAAATTTATATCGTCTCCCCTATTAAATAATTGATTCATTTATTCAATCCTTTATTTACATAATTATGAACTGTAGATATTTATTTTATACTTTGAGTACATATACTTCATACTTTGATTTATAATACAATACTACTTCATTTTGTTCCTCAAATTTTCCAGGTATGGCTACCAGGAGCTCTCTCAATTTCATCCTATATCCCTCGGAGATAACGTCTTTTTTTTTTCTGCTTCTTTCCTTTCTGGTGTTACAAGATGTTCCAGGCTCATCTGACATATTTGCTGTGCCATTCCTAGAAAAGGCCATTCTCTAAAGAGCCCTGGTTCATTTTAACAGAGAATGGCATTAGAAACCAAGATCTGGGCATTGGGTGTGCTTGTTGCTACCAGCATGTTGTTGCATCTAGGCCCTTTCATTTGAAAGAGCAAGAAAACATATGTGTATATACAAACCCAAGTATAAACATTTCTGTAAATATATCTACATTTAACCATCTATATAAACATAAGTGCACACTGATCTCTCCAAGTCTAATCCATTACCAAACATTGTTTTTGTATTAATAGGCATATCCATCTGAATTTTCTGCTTTAGCCTACTGAAGTGGTTGATTATGTTAATTCATATTCAAATAGCATCCACACCTAGAATAAATCCAACTTGGTTACGTTGTAGACTTTTTAAATACATTACTGAATTTAATTTGCAATATTTTTGAGGATTTTGCATTTAGATTCTCAAGAAATAATGGTCTGGTTTCCTTGTCATATCATCGTCTGGCTTTGGTGTTGGGTAATGCTGTCCTCATAGAATGAATTGGGAAGCATTCTCTTTTCTTTTCTTTTTTTTTTTTTTCTGGAAGAGATTGTTAATAAGGTATTATTTCTTCCTTAAGCATTTGTTAGAATTCACCAGTGAAACTATCTAGGCATGGTACTTTCTAATTTGGAAGGTTCCTAATTATTGTTTTAATATCTTTAATAGATATGGGACTATTTAGATTATCTTTTTCTTCTTGAGTTTTGATAGCCTGTGCCTTACAAAGAATGGGTCAATTTCTTTTTTTTTTTAATTTTTTTTAACGTTTATTTATTTTTGAGACAGAGAGAGACACAGCATGAACGGGGGAGGGTCAGAGAGAAGGAGACACAGAATCTGAAACAGGCTCCAGGCTCTGAGCTGTCAGCACAGAGCCCGACGCGGGGCTCGAACTCAAGAATGGGTCAATTTCATATAAGTCATAAAATCTGTGGGCATCAGGTTGCTCCTAATATCACTTCATCATCCTTTTTATCCATGGCATCAGTAGCGACAATGCCTCTTTCATTTCTTTTATTACTAATTTGTGACTTCTTTTTAAATTTTGTTAGCCTGACTAAAAATTTACTAAAAGTTTTATCTTTCTGATGAATCAGCCTTTGGTTTCAGTGATTTCCTGTACTGTTTTCCTGATTTCAGTTTTGTTGCTTTCTGCTTCACTTTGCATTATTTCTTTTCTTCTGCCTGCTAGATGCTTCAATTGTTTTGCTTTCTCTAGATTTCTAAGGTGGAAGAAACTTAGATTGCTGAATTTAAGTCCTTTATATGTTCTAATATGTGAATTTAAGGTTATCAATTTTCCTCTAAGCACTGCTTTCTCTGAATTCCACAGATTTTGATAAGTTGTATTTTCATTTAATTCAAACATTGTGTAGTTTCTCCAGAGACTCCTTCATCCAATGTGTGTTGTTTAGAAGTGTGTTGTTCCAGGGGTGCCTGGGTGGCTCACTTGATTGAGTGTCTGACTTCCGCTTAGGTCATGATCTCTCGATTCATGGGTTCGAGCCCCACGTCAGGCTCTGTGCTGAGTACATGGAGCCTGGAGCCTGCTTCGGATTCTGTGTCTCCCTCTCTCTCTCTGCCCCTCCGGCTTGCTCGCTCTCTCTCTCTCAAAAATAAATAAACATTTAAAAATTAAAAAAAATAAAAAAAATAAAGAAGTGTGTTGTTCCATCTTCAAATATTTGGGAACTTCCCAGAAATCTGTTACTGATTTCTATTTTACTTCCACTGGGGTCTGAGAATATGATCTATTCTTTCTAAAGTTAAGGGGTGTTTTACGGCATGGGATGTGCTCTCTATTGGTGAATGATCCCTGTGAGTTTGAGAAGAATGTTCTGCTGTTGTTGTATAGAGTATTCCAAAAATGTCAATTAGATAAATTGATTAACAGTGCTGTTTAGATAAATTATATCCTTATAATTTAAGGATATATATATGTATACATATAAATATATATATATATATATCCTTATAATTTAAGGATAGAGAGATAGATACATAGATATAAATCTCCAGCTAAAATAGTGGGTTTGTTTATTCCTCCTTATAGTAATATCAATTTTTGCTTCATGTATTTTGAAGCTACGTTATTATATGCATACATATTAAGGATTATTTTATCTTAAGACACCTGACTCCTGGATCTATTTGTAATGTCTATGCTAACAATTTCCTTTGTTCTGGAGTGTGCTTTGTCTGACTTGTATATTTTTTTTAGCTTTTTTGCTTACACAGTAAATACTTTATATACAAAGTGAGTTTCTTATAGACAACATAGAGTTAGATCTTGTTTCTTTAGTCTACTCTGGTAGTCTCCAATTTTTTTAATTGATGGGTTTACCATTCACAATGAAAATGGTCGTTGATATATACGAATTTAAATCTACCAAGCTTACTTATAACTATTTCTCTTCACTGCACTTGTTGGTTGTTTTTATTTCCTCTTTTTCTCCCTTTTATGGTTTTGATAAATATATATATATTTACATATTTGTATATTTATATATTGTACATTTATGTATTTATATATTTATTTTCTCTCCCCTCTTAGCATATCAGTTGTGCTTATTTTATGTAACTATTTTTATTTTTATTTTTTTAGTGGCTGCCCTGTACTTTGAAATATACATTTGTAACCAATCTAAGTCTACTCTCAAATAATGCTATACTTCTCATGAGTAGTGCTGGTACTTTAGAGAATTCCTATCTCTTATAAAATGTCACTTATTTGGGGCGCCTGGGTGGCGCAGTCGGTTGAGCGTCTGACTTCAGCCAGGTCACGATCTCGCGGTCCGTGAGTTCGAGCCCCGCGTCGGGCTCTGGGCTGATGGCTCAGAGCCTGGAGCCTGTTTCCGATTCTGTGTCTCCCTCTCTCTCTGCCCCTCCCCCGTTCGTGCTCTGTCTCTCTCTGTCCCAAAAATAAATAAACGTTGAAAAAAAAATTAAAAAAAAATGTCACTTATTTCATTTATTCTTATGCTACATTAATATAGTACATTCATACTATTGTTACTTTAAACAAACGTTTTTTAAGGGAGTAAAACTTAAATGTTCTCACACATAAATAAATATGTAAGGTGATAGATGTGTTAATTAA
This sequence comes from Prionailurus viverrinus, assembly GCF_022837055.1. Taxonomy (NCBI): domain Eukaryota; kingdom Metazoa; phylum Chordata; class Mammalia; order Carnivora; family Felidae; genus Prionailurus; species Prionailurus viverrinus. The sequence goes on along the minus strand of NC_062572.1, from coordinate 61,134,148 downwards.
CTACATGATAGAAAAATAAACATTTTTTCTATTGTATCCATTATTAGTAAAAACAATAAAAACATTTTATTTTACCTTCATGTATTCCTTCTCCAGTGCTTTTTCTCTTTTTATTTTTTTTAATGCACATCCAAGTGTCTCATTTATATAGTTTTCCTTATCTGTGGAGATCTTCTTTTTAATATTTCTTATCAGGCACATCTGCTAGCAATTAATCCCCTCAGTTCTTGTTTGTCCGAGAAAATTTTTATGTTTCCTTCACTTTTCAGGGATACTTTTCTGGATACAGAAATCTAGGTTTCCTTGTGGTGTTTGTTTGTTTGTTTTTTAACACTTTAAATATTTCAGTCCACTCTCCTCTCGTTTGTTTAATTTCTGAGAAAACCCCTCTGTAAGTTTTATTCTTTTTTCCTCTGTAGGTAAGGTGATTTTTTTTTCCTCTCGTCTCTTTCAATATTTTCTTTTTGTCTTTGATATTCTACAGTTTATTATATGCCTAGGTGTACTTTTTTTGGTATTTATCTTGCTTGATGGACTATGATTATGCTGATTTTACAATTTGGTTTCTGTCATTATTTTAGCAAGTTCTCATCAATTATTGCCTCAAATATTTCCCCTGCTTTGTTTCTTCTTTCTTCTCCTAGCATACCAGATAGACTTATGTCACACTTTGGAAATTTTCTCACAGTTGTACATTCTATTTTGTCTTTTTAATTATTTAAAAAAATTCATTTCAGGGGCACCTGGGTGGCGCAGTCGGTTAAGTGTCCGACTTCAGCCAGGTCACGATCTCGCGGTCCGTGAGTTCGAGCCCCGCGACGGGCTCTGGGCTGATGGCTCAGAGCCTGGAGCCTGTTTCAGATTCTGTGTCTCCCTCTCTCTCTGCCCCTCCCCTGTTCATGCTCTGTCTCTCTCTGTCCCAAAAATAAATAAAACGTTAAAAAAAATTTAAAATAAAAAAAATAAAAATAAAAATAAATAAAAAAATTCATTTCAGGTTAGGAGGTTTCTATTGACACATCTTCAAGTCCTTTAATTCTTTATTTTGCCATACCAAGGCTACTGATGAGCCCACCAAAGGTATTCTTTATTTCTGTTGCAGTGCTTATTTTCAGCATTTCCTTTTCTTTCTGTGAGTTTCAATCTCTCTGCATATATTACTCATTTGTTTTCTATGTTGTCTGCCTGCCTTTTCAATTAGTAACCTTGACTATCCATTAGAGATATTTTATATTCCCTGTTAATTCCAAGATCTCTATCATATCTGAGATTGGTTCTGATCTTTTTTGGTCTCTTCAGATAGTATATCTTTACTGCCTATAGCATGCCTGAGACATTTTTGTTGAAAGATAGACATTTTAGGGGCACCTGAGTGGCTCAGTTGGTTAAGTGTCCGACTCTTGACTTTGGTTCAGGTCATGATCTCAGTCCTGAGATCAAGTCCCATGTCCTGGCTCTGACAGCACAGAGCCTGATTGGGACTCGTCCCTCTGCCCCTCCCCGCTCATGTGTTCATGCTCTCTCAAAATAAACATATATATATATATATATATATATATATATATATATACTCTCTCCCTCTCCGTCTCCCCCTCTCTCTCAGAATAGGAACTGAGATAAATAGATCTTCCTTCAAGTGTGAGGTTTTATGTAATTTGCTAGAAACTGAGCTGTCTTTAATGTTAACTATAGTTGTACATGTCAAAGGCTTCAAATACTTTAGTGTTCTTACTTTTGTTTCCATCATTTCTTTTATATATTCATTGGAACTTCGTCTTAGTTGAGTCTGAGCTTTGCAGTCTGTGTTATAGTGACAGCCTGTTAATATGGTAAGAAGGAATAGGGGAGGAAGGAATTCTATAGTCTTGTGATTAAACCTTTTAGTGGACCTATGTCCCTTGTCACAGTGTTTTTCTCTCCCTTAGGTGTGACAGAAAAATTATATGAGGCTATAGTTTGGCAACTAGACTCCCCACTTATGTGAGATGAGGGACCTGGTATTTTCCTCTAGAAAGTATGTTTGCTATGAAGAAGATAATTACTTTTCCTCTTCCCCTGCAAGAAACATGAGACGATTTTCTTGACTTTTCACCATGATAACTTGGTGAGATACTTGGAGGTAAAACCCACAAAAGATGTGTCCTTCCTATGTCTTCAGCCCCCAGGGGTTTTCCTCTTTTTAAAAAAAAAAAACTTTTAATGCTTATTTATTTTTGAGAGAGAGACACACACAGAGCATGAGCGGGTGAGGGGCAGAGAGAGAGAGGGAGACACAGAATCCGAAGCAGGCTCCAGGCTCCCAGCTGTCAGCACAGAACCTGATGTGGGGCTCGAACTCACAAACCTCAAGACCATGACCTGAGCCAAAGTCAGATGTTTAACGAACTGAGTAACCCAAGCACCCAACTCTTAAACTATTTACACATTCAGCTTCCAGCAATTCCTCAGAATTAGCTTTTAAGTGCTTCTACCAGTTTATGTCTCCAGTGCTTTCTGCATTCAGGTAAGCTGATCTCAACTTTCTCTCTGCATTTGCCTGTCTCCTCAGGTTTTGGTGCGGCGGTTTGCCTTGCAACCTCAGTTCTCTTTGGGTTGAACACATCCAAGAAAAGCCATTGATTTCTGGTTTGTTCTGCTTTTTTCTTGTTGTAAGGATGACTTCTACACTCTTTATATGTCAGAGTTGAAATAATACATAGAGTTTTAATCTTACCCCTTGGCAGAATATGATTATAGGGCAAATGGGTTGCTTCACAAATAACATGGACTAAAGCAAATGTTCTAAGTTAATCATGATTCTTAAAAAACAAAACAGACATAGACACTCAACTAGTTGGTTCAATCTCATTATTAATTTTTATATTATAATTAACATGGGTGTTGATTTTGTGTGAATATTTTTCTACAAGCCTGAACCAAAATAAGGTTAAAAATAATCTTTAAATTGTGGATACTTGAATTTTTAATAAGGAAAACTCTCCTGGAGTTAAATATACTCTAAATCTGGTGTAAAACTTCAGGGAAAGAGAAAAGAATTTTATTTGCATATACTGGACAAAATACATAGGGGAAATACAGCTATAATTTAATGATACCCACATATGCACTGGTTACTTTCTAGTTTATAAATTGGCTGTAGTGGGAAGGTGAAATAAGATGCTCTAGAAATGTCTTGAATGATCTAGAATCATTGGAGTAAGTATTTAATCCCCAAAGAAACTAAAAGTCCTTATTTGAATGGAGAGGTTTCCTTCATTCATTCTCTTAAAACATCCTCTGTCCAAGGGATGTAAAATAAAATCACTTGAGAAGTAAACAGCTTAATTCACCCTTTATCAGTTTATTTAGTGTAAAGTAATTCTTTTACTTATTAATTTTACCTAATTTGTTTTTTCTCCAGGCATCATCAGTACTTTTTAAAAGAACAGTTATTTGGGTGTCATTCTTCTTTTTCTTCTAATACCTGAAATAAGCTTTAATTTCATAATTTCTTGCTATTGTTTATCAACAATCTCAATTATTCAACTAATACACTGATGCAAAGATGCTATCCCTACCCCAATAGACACAAATCTGTGTTTGTCTTTCATCAAGATTAGAAGTTACAGCCATTGATCATATTTCCTCCCTTTGCAATAGATGGATTATGTGTGTTATATTCCCAAAGCTGTACAAAGTCCAATCTGCAACCCATGTCTTCAGCCATATTTCATAGAGGATAATATTCATCTTTCTTGAAAAATGAGTTTGGCACACTGATGTAAGAATAGAATGTGGTACCTGTGTGGCTCAGTCAGTTAAGCATCCAATTTCAGCTCAGGTGATGGTCTCATGGTTTGTTCAAGCCCTGATAGCACAAAGCCTGCTTCATATTGTCTGTCTCCTTCTCTCTGCCCCTCCCCACTCATATTCTCTCTCTCCCTCTCTCTCTCAAAATATAAATAAACATTAAAAAAAAGAATAAAATGAGTGAAATTCTTCCAAAATATTCTCTTAAGAACATAAAACTATTCCAAACTGGCTATAAGAAACTCAAAACAATCAAACACAAAAGTAGAATTGACAAGAAAGGCCACATAACCCAATTTCCTTTTTCCACTATTTAATCCTTTGTTCATATTCCGGAGCATCTAAGCTCGATTTTATTAAGAGACTGAATACATTTCTACAGGTGCAGATGGTGGACAGCATTGAACTAAGAATCTAAAATTACAAACAGGAAAGTTAAAACCTAGGATACAAATATCATCCTGTAGGATATATACCTATTATACTAGCATGGGCTATTCCTGTAGTCTTGTAAATATATAAATAAATTGTTTTTCTTGTTTGAAGATACTGTGTTGGCTATTTTCTTTTCAATAAGGGTTTAGAAACTCAGACCATTTCAAAGCCCATTGATGGCCCTCTATCAGAAAATATTATGATGGCAAATTTTCCAAGATGCAAGTAAATAATGAGAGATCTTGGGGCATATATATATATATATATATATATATATATATATATGCCCCAAGATCTCTTAAAAGATCTATTAAATATATATATATTTTAATTCCAGATGAGTTAACATACAGTGCTATGTTAGTTTCAGGTGTACAATATAGTGATTCGACAATTCTATACATTACTCAGTGCTCATCATGAGAAGTATACTCTTTAATCCCCATCACCTATTTCACCCATCCCCTTACCTACCTGCCCCTCTGGTAATCATCGGTTCTCCATAGTTAAAAGTCTGTTTCTTGGTTTCTCTCTCTCTCTCTCTTTTTCCTTGGCTCATTTTTTTTTGTTTCTTAAATTCCACACACGAGTGAAATCATATGGTATTTGTCTTTCTCTGACTCATTTCACTTAGCGTATACTCTCTAGCTCCATCCATGTTGTTGCAAATGACAAGATTTCATTCTTTTTCATGGCTGAATAACATTCCATTGTGTGTGTGTGTGTGTGTGTGTGTGTGTGTGTGTGTGTGTATGTATATATATATCATATATACCACATTTTCTTTATCCATTCATCTGTTGGTGGACACTTGGGCTGCTTCCATAATTTGGCTGTGCTAAATAGTGCCGCAACAAACACAGCAGGGCATGTATCCCTTTGAATTAGTGTTTCTGTAGATATTCAGTAGATATTCAGCAGTGTGATTACTGGATCCTAGGATAGTTCTATTAACTTTATGAGGACTCTCTATACTGTTTTACACAGTAGCTGCACCACTTTGCATTCTCACCAACAGTGTATGAGGGTTCTTTTTTCTCCACATCCTTGCCAACACTTCTTGTTTCTTGTGGGTTTTGATTTTAGTCATTCTGACAGCTATGAGGTGATATCTCATTGTAGTTTTGATGTGCATTTACCTGATAATGAGTGACGTTGAGCATCTTTTCACGTGTCTGTTGGCCATCTGTATGTCTTATTTGGAGAAATTTCTGTTCATTTTTTAATTGGGTTACTTGGTTTTTTTGGCTACTGAGGTCCCTGTATTTCTTTCATCATCAGTATTTTCTTTTGTTGATTTGACAGACTAACACATGTAAATAGCTGCAAATGTCATGTGTATAACATGTTAACATGGACACAAAAGCTGTTGCATATATATCATGCATATTGCAATTTGTCAGAAACAACACAGGTTTGGCCTGGAACGGTCACCCAATAAAGATGCAGTGATTTGGGCACCCAAAGTTTATATAAAAAGATGGCAAGTAAAAGACAAAGGCAGGTAAGTATAATTGCAATCAGCTCCTCACTGTCTGAAAGACCATCCAGGCATTCTAAAAGCACACAGGAGTGAAAGAGCACAGAGAGGCAGTAAGAACGGAGCCTCACGGACTGAACAGATTTTAAAGTATTCCTCACACTTTTCCTCCCTTTACCTTCAAAAGTACTCAAAGACTTAGCTGCTACCAGAATTATTGTTTTAAAGATGAGAAACATAAGGCACAGATAAGATGCAATTCTTTAGTTTGCCACAAGGTTTGACTTCAAGGTCTCCTTACTTCTGGCTCAATGTTCTTTCTCCCTATGACAAATTAAAATAGGAATTTATTTGATAGAATCTGAGAGTTGGCTCCAGATATTGTAATAGTCGCTATTGACTGCCCACCAGTATGCTTTCCCTCCTTTCTGCTTCCTATCAGAATCCTTACGCCATTCAGAAATCTCTTCTTTTCCCACTATTACTCATGTTGATTGAGGGGTTGTTGATCTCACCCTAGCTCCAGGGATAGGCTCCTATTTGCCTAAGTACAGCATGGTAATACTATATCTCACGTTATTTTTTTTTTTTATGTAGAAATGGGCATGTGAGCCATTTACTCTCTAAAAAAAAAATAAGGTTTCTGTATACTTCTAAGAAGATATTTTCTTTCTCTTAAGAGATAACTGGGAAATAAGTTCTCTCTCTCTCTCTCTCTCTCTCTCTCTCTCTCTCTCTCTTAGACTATGTGCTTTTGGAAGCCGCCTTGAAAGCTTGAAAAAAGACAAAGTGAATGCACTGATGGGGCAGTAGTGAGACAAGGAAATAGACACGGAGTCCTGACTGTATGAAATCTGAAGAATCTCCACTTCTAAATGTGTTATGTAAGAATGTACTATTCCTTATACCTTAAGCCCATTTTAAACAGTTTTCTATAATTTGTATTAAAAAGTCTTTCTGAAAGTTCAGAGGAATTATGCTGGTGGTAAAATAGGTATTACATCAGAAAGACTTTTTAATTCAAGTTACAGAAACTTGATATAATAATATAGTATTTTGTTTCTAAGAGCATACGTCCAATTTTACAAAGCATAAAGCGATGTATGATTAAATGCAAACACATTTTATCAACGAGCATAGTTCCTGAACTTTAAGTCTTTTATCCAGTCTGAAGTCACCATTTCCTTCCCACCAAATTACATCCCTTCCCTTGATACTTAAAAATCTTCATGTGTGCAGAAGTCTTCCATAGAAACATCCTCATGCCACTTTAGAGATACTCATATTCTAAAAGATTGTACCATTTATGTATGTATTTATTCAGCAGTGTTTTTCATTTGTGGTGTTTCCTCTCCTACTACATTGTCAACTCCTGTGAAAAGCTAGGCATAAGCCTTTCTTTTCATTTCCCATGGCACCTAACACTAGACTCCAAATGCAAAGAGCTTTTAATCGATTTCTTCTGATAATGAATGATAGAAAACATTACCTGGGTTAAGCAGTTATGAAGTTCCTTGGTTTTCTGCTTCATAGATTCAATTCATTCATTATCATAAAATCTGAATGGAGTGGACCCAAAAGAAACATTGGCCCAATATTCCCAAAATATGAATGGAATGGAAACAAAGGATAACAGGTGTGGCTAGTTATCATAAATTTATGCCTAACTTTAATTTTACGCCACTTGTATTTTTTTCTTTTTCCTGCTATAACTCTTACTACTGCCCAGGCTGGTCCAGACTCATTTTTGTGTCCTTGGACCTGATGTCCCTCCTGAAAGACAGTTCACCTTTGCTATCCAATTTGAGACCATCATCTCCTGACATAGTGCTGTCCTATGAAGGCTCACCTTGTTCCCTCTAGGACCACATCCTGTTAATCATCACCAACTTAATAACAGTGATGTTAATGCTGTAGCCATAATACTCTCATCTCCCTCCCCAGGCCTTCTGGGCTGTTCAGACGGCTAATGTCTTGTTAAAACTTTTTTACTTATTAATTTTATCTGTGACAGAGGCTGATTAGCTTCTGAATTACTCCGTGCCTATTTTTAGTCTGCCATGCTTCTATCCTTCACAGACAGTTTAATCCCAAAGTATTAATTCGTCTCTATATAATGCTGACTTGTCTTTCTACAGGTATCCTAAATCTTCCTGTTTTCACTCAAGGTCCATCCACCTTGCTTTAAACTTATGTTCCTTGCCCATTGCTTTCAACGATTCACCTCTCTCAGGAAGGAGAGAACTCCTTGTTTGGAAGCCATAAGAAAGCTTGAAGCCCATCACTAACCTATTATCAACGCAGATGATAAAGAATATGAAGTTGCAAATGCCTGTAATTAACAAGGACTCTGTAAACATCTAGCTTTAGTGTTATGTGAGGCACTGTTGAGATGTTTGTTTTTTGTTTTTTACTTGTTTTTTTTTTTTCTGTACTTTAGGTGCTAATAAATCCTGTTGTAGAAGGAAACTAATATGCATGAATCCAACTGAAACCAATACAAGACAGTTTGGAATAAACAGCCTTTGGAATAAAATGGCAAAAACAAAGAGACCAAATGTATGATCCAGATACTCAGTGCTATAGGTGGACAGAAAGAAGACAGGGGGAAATGATTGTTACAGAGTTTGTAGAAGGTATCAACAGAGGGTTCAGAACAGTGTTATGCTTTAAATAATAACTAGGATACTGAAAAGAAATAAAAAGAAATGTAACCAAAATAGGGAGAACAATATGAGGGAGCAATTTGAGGATGCAATTAAAATATCATGTAGCTTGGGACACCTGGGTGGCTCCGTTGGTTCAGCTTCTGACTCTTGATTTCAATGTGGGTCATGATCTCACAGTCATGAGATCAAGCCCTGAATCAGGCTCTGCTCTGGGCATGAAGCCTACTTAAGATTGTCTCTCTCCCTCTCTCTTAGTTCCTCCCCTGCTTGTATGCTCTCTCTTTCTCAAAAAAAAAAAAATCATGGAGCTTGGATTGATAAATATAGTGGAAGGATGCTAATCAGTTGAATGGAGGCACAGAGTAAAAGTTATATATGTGTTCTGGGTTGCACTGAATTCTAAATTGAGAGTCGATATATTCTAACAGAACAGGGAAAATTGTAGGTTGAAGTCAAAATCAGTTAACCATAAATGTGGGGTATCTAAATCATGTAGTTGCTACTATGAAGCCTCTTGGAATCTTCTCTACACAAGGCTTGACCCAGAGGTGTGTGGAAGTCTATATATATAAAGTGCATACTATCCCTTGACCAGTATTTGTGGACTTAATTTCGCAAGTTTTTCTTTCTTTTTTTAATAGTTATTTATTTTGAGATAGAGAGCATATGCGAGTGAGGGAACAGGGTAGGGGCAGAGAGAGAGGGAGGGAGAGAATCCCAAGCAAACTCTGTGCTGTTAGCCTGGAGCCAACACAGGGCTCAATCTCATGAGCCGAAATCAAGAGTCAGACACTTAGCCAACTGAGCCACCAGGCACTCCTCATTAAGTTTTTCAATCAATTCCATTCTATATATCTTTTTTTACTCTATTATTTTGGTTCTTCTAATAGTCTAATTTTTCCATTACTTATCCATCTTCCACATATTACTTTATCCTAATTTCAGCTATAACCTGGGTTCTAATCCTGGCTTCATTTCTGTCACGTGATAATGACTGCATTCATATGCAAACATCCTGCAACTCTTCATCCTCACTCTTTGGGGTCTCTGAGAGTTCCAGCCCCTCATTCTATGAACCGCTTCTGAGGATAGCCTTCCATCTCTTCTAAACTGCATACACAGACAAGATTTGACAGGCCACAGAGAATATTTGGTGAATATAAAAATTCATTTCTATTCTAGAATCTAGAATCTATTCTAGAATTCTATTCTCTAGGACTAGAGAGCAAGTCTCTTAAAAGCAGGGGTAGTATACTATTTACCTTTGCATATCCTCCATCTCTGCAGTGACTGGCATGGGGTACAAACTCAGTATATTCATCTGTGAATTTGGTTTTAGGTAGCATACAAAATTAAGAAAAATGTTATCAGCACTTAACACTAAACCATATTTTTCATTAAACAAATATTTATTTGATGATCTTGATTGTGGAGATGGTTTCACAGGAGTATACATGTATCAGAACTCACTGAAGTGTATGCTTTAAATATGTGCAGTTTATTATATATTAATTATTCCTAATAAAGCCATTAAATGTATGTACTGATCACCTCTTATGTGGCATCAGCTTTACAATGAACTGCATACACATACAATGATGAAAAGGCATTATTTCCTGTGCTGAAGGAATATATAGAATAACAGCAGGAGGGTAAAGTCATACAGTTGGCTCAGATGAGTCTGAGGATTCACAGAAACACAGAAGACTTAAAAGATAAACAGACATTTCCCAAGTGGACAGAGAGATGGAGGGCATTCTAAACTAGGAAGAGGCCCATGTGCAGAGTCACTGAGAAATAAAAATGCTATGTATTTTCAATATGGGTAGGGTATAAAAAAAGAAAGGCAACCAGTTTAAACTAGCAAATGATATTATAAATGATAGGATATTGACTGAGGAGTCCAGATATGCATAAACACAGTCAAACTAAAGCAATGAATTTAGATTAAAAGAAAAGAGAGAGAGAGATGGAATATGAGATCTATTTTGAAGGAGGAACATAAACTTGGACAAAGGACACCAAAGACAGAAGGTAGTACTAATGAGCATTCTCCTCTCCCTCACCTTATGTGTGATGCCTTTCATTCTTACTTAGAGATCTACCATCAGTAAGTTGTGTGGATGAGACATCTGTCCTTCTGGAAAATAGTAGATATAAAGAGTAGATATATTCCTACACCTTCATAAATTATGTGAATAGTGTGGGATTATACCCAGAAATGAGGCTCAAGCTTCAATGAACTGGTCACCATAGACAAACCAAGATTTTTTTTTTATTTTTCCTTTTTTTGTCGTGCTATTATAAATAACTACTATAATTTAATCCTTAATCATTTACATATAAATTCCAAACAACTTTTATACTTATCTAAAGAGTTACTTATGTCCATTATTTTATCCTGAAAGGTAGGTTTTGACATGGATTATTATCTCTAGTTGCAAGATAATGAAACAGGCTCAGATAAAATGACTTGACCAGGTTAACCACCCCCCCCAAAAAAAAATTCAGAGTCAAGAGTGAGACCCTACTCTGTTGACAGTTTTTCCTGTACCATTTCAGTGTTAATGCTGAAAAACCTTGAAGTATTCCCAGAATCCTGACTCTCGTTTTTTGCTACACCAAGATTTGGGATCAGGTGTTACTCTTCCCCAAATCTCCAAGGGAGAGAGAGAAAGGAGTATTTTAATAAAAATGATTGCCTCATTACACATTTACTGGGGAGTATGATAAACTCTATAATTAGCATGGGTGCACAGCACACTTATGGAGCCTCTCAATGGTTTCAATAGCCTACCTCTTAAAACATTCTTGTCATACAAGCAGAAAATAAGGAATATGAAAATTTCATGGTTTTCTATTTAATGTTTTTTGTAATACTCCTGAAAACTTAAACTTATCCTGTAAATTGCATTTGACTAAAGAGATGACTAAAGAGTTATGTGCAGTGGTCTAAGGAAGTAGACACTTGGAGAAGTAAGTCTAGGAGACTGTAATTCAGCCTTGGCCAAATACAGTCTTAATCAAAGTGGTTCTGAGTTAATCTTCCCTTCTTTCTTCTTTCCACATCAGTAAAATGAGTGATTTGTTCAACCATAAGCCACTTTGCATTTATCTTTGTCATTTGTTTTCTACTGTAACTTAAAGGCCTTGACTGACACTTAATCTAAGAACTTCAAAGAGATGGTTCCTGATTCTTACTGTAGAGAAGTTGTAGGAAGGGAAACTGTAGGGCCATCTCTCTGGACAGTGTACTGATAAAGGTGATCCAAGGATGCAGAAAGTATCTGAGAGATTATAAGGAACAGAGATTTCAACACTGCAATTCCTCAATGTGTTTTGATGACGTGGGCTCACATAAGGATTTGTCTCTAAACACACACAAACCCGTCAAGATTAAGCTACAGATTTGTAAACATTTTTTTGATGTATACACCAATATCCCCCATGAGTATACATACACAAATTCCCAAAAATTAATAGTAAATTGTACCAGTAATATATAAAATCATAATACTTATTAATTAATTGGGTTTTAACTTATGATGAGCCTGAGTCAGCATTCAAAACACCAGTATGTGAAATCCACTACAATAAAGGACTAAAGGAGAAAAACTCAATGATTATATTATCTGAAGCAATTTATAAAATTCAACATCAAACCATGATAAAAATTCCCAAGTAGGATGGAAGGGAACTTCTTAACAAAAGGTCATCTATGAAAATCTATAGCTAACATTATACTTAGAGGTAAAAGACTATTTCTCCCTAAGACTAGGGTCAAAGCAAAGATATCAACTCTTATCATTCCTATTCAAATTTCTATGGGAAATCTGTCCAGTGCAATAAGGGAAGAAAAAGAAATAAAAAGACGACAGATTAAATAGAAGACATAAAAATACCCTTCTGCACAGATGACATGACCATCACCATGAAAAAAACTCGGAATCTATCCCATATACACACACACACACACACACACACGAATGCCTAGATCTTGGAAGGATCTCAGGATCTCAAAGGCATAATACTGAATGAGGGAAACTAGCATCAACGAGATGCATGCTATATGACTTCACTGAATAACACTCTGAGGGAAAGGATGGTGAGAACAGATCAGGGTTGCCAGGGATTTGGGTTAAGGAGAGTGTTTACCTATAGAAGGATAGCATAAAGGAGTTTTGTGGCATCATGGCTTCTGGTACCTAGATACTGATTGTGGTGGCTGTTACAGGAGTCTATTCATATGCCCCAGCTCATACTATTGTGCAGTAGAATTCTTTTTTTAAATGAAGATGTAAATAAAAAGCATTCAAGTGAAATTTACTTATACTGAGAAAGAAGACTGAGTATACATATACAGTTGACCTTTGATAAACATTGGTTCAAATTTTATGGGTCCACTTATAAGATTTTTTTCAACACAGTTCAGTGTTGTAACTTTATTTTCTCTTCCCTATGATTTTCTTGATAACATTTTATCTTCTCTAGCTTAATTTATAGTAAGAGTAAAATATATAACATATAAAATATGTGTTAATCAATTGTTTATATTATCAGTAAGGCTTCAGTCAACAGTAGGCAATTAGTAAAGTTTTTGAGAAGTCAAAAATTATACTTGGATTTTCAACTGTGTAGGGGGGTTGGGTCTTCTAACCCCACATTGTTCAAGGTTCAAATGTAATAAGAAACACTAGCTGAAAAAATATAATAAAGGAAACAAAGCAAATACTAATATCTATATGTATATAGATAAATATTTGAAATCACACATTGAACGGGTATACCATGTACCTGGGTATATCAACCTAGAACAATAAACACCAAAACATTCTAGTAAAAGTACTACATTTAAGTTAAATAAATTATATAGGAGAGCATCTAGGGAAAAAAAACATGTAATTTATAAGGAAAATTAAAATAGATTATTATTAGCACTTGTTACAATAATTATTTTTTACATAAGAAAATCAAATGCCATATATAAGTCATGAAAAAAGAAAGCATGAACCAAAGCTCTTATTTACACCTAAAAAACTGACTCTCAAAAATAAAAGGCACTGTTATCAGCATGCAGGAACAAAAGAGCTATTGTTCCCATGAGCACATTCTAAGGAATCTACAGAAGAATGAGTTTTAGACAACCAAAATAACTACAGAGACAGTAACATAAGGTTGAATGGTAAGCCAAAAATATATGGTGATTTGTAAAACTAAGAATAATTATAACTAAGAGGGAGAGAGCATAGGTCTAATGACTATATGTTCTAATACGATAAAGTGCAACTATTAGGAAAAAATGAGATGGAGAGAGTATATTATGAAAATAATTTTGGAGTGCCTGGGTGGCTCGGTCATTTGAGTATCTAACTCCTGAGTTCAGTTCAGGGCATGATCCCAGAGTCATGGGATTGAGCTCATCATCGGGTTATGCACTGAACATAGAGCCTGCTTATGATTTTCTCTCTCTCCCTCCCTCTGCCCCTCTCCCCCATCTGTGTTCTCTCTAAATAAGTAAGTAAGTAAGTAAGTAAATAAATAAATAAATAAATAAATAAATTTAATGGGTCTTGTAATAAATTGGTGTTATTGGGATTGTTATTCTTTGTCTTGAATATGTCACCAAAATAATAATAATAATAATTCTGGTAACAGATTAATTATACCATTCCCTTGTCATTGAGAAGCAGAATTCCTTGTGAGAAAGAATCCTTTCTTCCTGGAGTGGAAAAAAGGAGACAGATATAGTGAAATTACTATAAATTACTGAATTACTGAAAATTGAATTGCTGAAAGTGAATTACTGAAATTGTAATCATAAATATTGATATGAACCTATAATACAGTTTATTTTATATTTTGTGTGTGTGCATGTATGTGTGTATCAGTCCATTAGTAATGAACATCCATAGTGTCCTACTGTGGTCTAGAGATACCATTTCTCACTAAAAGAAATTATCAGGGATTGTTGGAGAAACAGCTGATTCCGCACTCTGAAACAGCAAATGTACAAGATGAGTTTTATATACCCTATAATACTAAAGGTTAAGTAAACTATCAAACACTACAAAGGTCAGGTTTAAAGGACCCAAATACCACCTGAAGAGTCTCAACTGGCCAAATATGGTATAATGTATGTTCCAATAATTGTAACATTCTCGAGGGGATAAAATCCATCATATATTTTTAGATCCATGATTTCATAATTATATTCTAAAAACTGGTCACCTTCATATGATCAGAAAGTAATTCATTATAATAGAAACTGGTAAACAGGAAATAACCTGCTATTCTGTATTTTCTATACAATCTTGCAGCACTGGGTACCAATTAAATAATGAAGGGACTTGCCACTTTTATATAAAAGTATCACAACTTATAAACAAAAACATACACAATAAAATTAGGATATAACCTGTTTGCAATTCTCATTTAATAAATAATATAAGCAGTAATGATCAATGGTTGCTAAGATCGTAAAAACAACCAAATATCACGTACTTCATATAGGCTCACCAAACACTGCCAATAGTCTTGCAAAAGGGACTGGATTTTTGTCTGACCTAATATCTGAATCCACCTACCAATTTGCAGCAACTATAGAAGGACCACTGAACTTGTTGAACTGCACCATTTGTGTGCAATTGGCAATATTTTGACTGGGGGAAATTTTACAGGGCCAATGGTTCAGGTTATTCCCCAAATGAAAGGGATAGTAGGGAAATCTATACAAAACAAACTTTACTTAAAAAAAAATAACTACTAAAAATAAAAAGCATGTGTAACATAAACTATAGCGTCTGCTAACGCACATTTGGGTTATAAAACTACGAACAATGCAAGCAAATACTACTATAAATGTCAAGCAAATAGTCACTCATAGAGCAGTGAGGACAATTAAATTGGAAACAAACACATGACACATGGCAGGTACTTCCGGGGTAGCTGGCAAGATTATAATTCTTAACCAGACAGGGGTTTACTTTATAATAGTACACTAAGTCACATTTTGAGGGTTTGTTTTATTTTGTTTTATATCTGTGTTTTATTTTATAATAAAAAGTGTTTGGGTGTTTTTTGTTTGTTTTGTTTATCATTGTTTTTTTGGTTTTTGGTTTTTGTATTTTTTTAGATTTTTGAGATTTTAATTTCTTTCGATTATGTCACTTTTTGCAAGGTAGGAAACATAATCAAAGGAAGACAGTCTAGTCCTCTAGGGATCCAGGGTGAGTCTCTTAATGTTCAGTAGGATGACATCATAATAGCAGATGCCAATATGGAGGTTATAAACTCTAAATAATAACCAATTCTCTACATTTTCTGCCAAAAGTTCAATCCGTAAGGTATGATATAGAGAACACCCTGATCTACAAAAGACAGAATAACCCAGATGAAATGCTGGTGAACCTATTGGTGAATCAGAGCAGAGCTAGTCAAGGACCAATGAAGAGAGAAAGTGTTTACATTTTGAAAACTTCCTCTGAGGTTTTAAAATTTCCTGGTTGCTGTTAATAACACAAATAAAAAGTATTACAAATGCACCCACGCTGATATTTTATTGCAACATCTTCCACTACAACACAGAGTTAGAGGTGAGTGCAGGGGACAAAATACTTAGATACTTTCACAATAAATTACTTAATGATAAGAAATCTACATATTGCCTTCTTCCATCTACTACAAGAACAAATTGGCAAGGACGAATTTTTGAAAACAATGTTCAACTCTAAAAACATTTTTCACTACAGAATAATCTCTGACTTTCCCATACAATTAGCATTGCCACTCTTCCGTGATACATAGTCATGTGGAAAAAACTTACCAGGAGCTTTAGCCAGGGTCAGGGGTTGAAAAAGAGCACGTGCTAATTAGCTCATTTGTAAGCTCAGTTAACATCTTTAGGATGGACGCATAAAATCTGGCCATTGTTCTATTAAACAAATGACAAGTGCAGAATTCCTTAGCCCTTACCTAAGTTTCTCCTGGTGGTCTTATAGCTGGGTTCGGTGGCATCTGTGACTCCACTCCCCGGGCTGAGGCAGCAGCTACGCGTCAAAGTCTGGAATGGCACCGGAAGAGTATCCCCGGCAGCCTCTGCATGCCTATTTGGCAATGCTCGCTTGGTAAAATCCCGGCGGAATTAGCAAGGACCAGGACAGGTGCAGCCCAGTCTCTGCCTGCCTTTGCAGATACAGCCGCCGGCAGGGAGGAGCCTACGAAAATGAACAAGGCGCCAATCCAAAGTAGGCCTCCGGCAGGCACAATGGCCTTAGTGGTATAGAAGGCAGTGGAACAGACGTGCACAACCACAGGAGCAGCGCGGGCTGAAAGGACGGACAGTTCGCTCAAGCTTGGCAGCGGACACGCCTGAGCCTGCACGGAGAGCCTCAACTAGCCTCGGTCCCAGCAGCCAGCTGGGCGCCGGAAATGGTACGCCGGAAGGCGACGCTGCAGAGTGGCGTCACCAGGCCTTTTTGGCGTGTTCTTGCGTGTTTGATGATTTCAAAGTATTTCTGTTCAGAGGGAAAAATCCAAATTTCGCATTCTGTGCAATGAAAAAAAGTGTCCATTTTAAACTGGTTATATTGAATCTAGAGGCATTTAATAAACATTTTATAAATTGTTGGGGGTGCCTCGGTGGCTCAGTGGGTTGAGCATCGTACTTTGGCTCAGGTCACGATCTCACAGTTCGGGAGTTCGAGCCCCACGCGGGGCTCCGTGCTGACAGCTCAGAGCCTGGAACCTGCTTCGGATTCTGTGTCTCCCTCTCCTCTGCTCCACCCCCGCTTGTTCTCTCTCTCTCTCTCTCTCTCTCTCTCTCTCTCTCTCTCTCTCAAAAATAAATAAACATTAATTTTTTTAATTTTAAAAATTTTTATAAATTTTGTAAATTTGTGAGCACTTACTATGTGCCAAGCACTGTACTAAGCTTTCGTGTGTTATGTTTATTTCATATTCTCAGCACTGTTAGACTCTGCACTTTATACATACAGATACAGAAACCGTGTGTACGGAGGCCAGATGACTTAACCCTGATCGCATGAGTTAATCTATAGAGGCAAGACTTATCCCATTTGTTGAATTGCAGACCCTATGTCATGATCTACTGCACATTACAAGCCTTTCTTTGGGATCACAGGAAGCCTATACTGATACAGGGTATAGATTTAGGGTAAGATTACCAGAAATGTTCATTCAACACACTTGAATATACCCCATGCATAGACAGTGTTGCCTCTCATTTACATCTCTTCACAGCTTCAGTTGTCCATCTTTAAAGAACCCAAAAAACCGAATAGTACATACAAAATGAATTTTAAATCATGTAGCAATGGAAATATCTGTGGATTATTTGGAGAGAATTAATGATTTTCTCAAGTCCATGTTTCAGAAAATGGTTATATTTGTGTTTGGTTTGACATAACTGTAGATTTTTCACCTGCTTTATCATGAAGTCTGGACAGGAGGGGAGAAAAAAAACCATACATTTTATCAAAGTGACAAGACAATGATCCACCATGTATCTTGGTCGCAAAAAATATGTTATTAGATTCAATTTATCATGAAAAATTGCTAGATTGTGAGAAGGCTGAAATGGCAGCATGGCAAGAGTGCAGCTCTTTGGTACTAATTATCTTAAGAGTTGACCTTCCAGGTCACCCCAAACCCTGTATTAATTCAGGAGGAGAGCTTAGATGGCCAACTCGGAGACACCAGAAAATTCCAACAGAAAAGTGTTCAGCTTAACTCTTGCAAGGCTGCATGAGCAGACACACATTACAATGATATCTGAAGTCCTGACAGTCTCATCTCATGCTATCTTTCCAACCTTGCTTGTCACTCCTCTCTGTGCAGATTCCCTTGTATTAAAAATATACTCACTATTCCTGGAAGAAGTCATTGTTTCTTTCTGTCCCTTGCCTTCACTGAAGCTGTCCCAGACCTCTCAAAAGCCCTCTCCCTCTTAGCTACTTTCTGAGTTAATAATCATTCTTCCAGGTCAACCTCATTCTAGGATCTTTCTCTATAAGATATCTCTATCAAATTATCTATAAATTCAACTGAACAAAATAATTTTATCCCCTAAAATGCTACAGTACTCACTGTCCGTGTCATGTGTTGAACAGTTAATGTAATCTTGAATGTGCCAGCTGAACTTATCCATCTTCTCCATCTAATCAACTATTTAATAGCTTGATTTACCCCTGCCCAGGGTAGGAATATTTATATGGAAGGAAGTATGGGTGAAATACTTTCTGATTCTCTTATTGATTGTTACCCAAATGCCTTTGTGTTTTCCCTTCTTTGCAGCCTATTAGCCACATTCCTTCCAATTTAAGTCATAGAGTGGGCCATAGAGCCCATAGCTAACATTAGGTATGATGAGCTGAACTGCGTTCTCCCAGGATTTACATGTTGAAGCCCTAATCACAGTACCTCAGAATGTGACTGTATTTAGAGATATGGCCTTTGAAGAGATGACTAAATTAAAATTAGACTGCTAGGGTGAGCTCTGATCCAATTGAACTGGTGTCCTTATAACACAAGGAAATTTGGACATAAAAAGATGACATCAAGAGACATCTGTGTACACAGAGAAAAGACCATACGAGGACACCATGAGAAGGCAGCCATCTACAAACTAAGGAGAGGGGCCTCGGGGGGCAAAAAGGATTTTGCTAACACTTTGATCTTGGGCTTCCAATCTTTAGAACTGTGATTAAATTAATTTCTGTTATTTATGCCACCCACTCTGTGCTAATTTGTTATGGGGGCCCTACCAAACTAAGACATCAAGGAGTCTATTTTATAAGCTGAAGTTATAATATTTGGCTTTGATACTAAGGTGGCACATATGATATCCAGGGACAACACCTTTTCATCTATTTGGTTTGTTTTGTTTTAATCAATATGAATCAAGAGGAAGATGAAAGAAAGTTTGGAGAAAGAGAGAGAAAGAGAAATTAATTAGGCATTTAGAAAGAAGCAGAAATAAGTGATAATGAGGCCTGGAGAAAGAAGCTCCTTGGTTCCACACCTTAGTGAATTCTGGTCGAAGTTCCTTACTCTGGGTTCAATGACAGACTGGTTAACTCAGGAAATCTCCTTTCCATGGGAGCTAATTTAAGTTTTTTTGTTTTTGTTTTTGTTTTTGTTTTTCTTTCTGTAATTACAACAAATAAGCTGGACTTAAAAATCCATGGAGGGAAGAGGTAACAGAAAAATTAACACTGATATGTGCCATGAACCTTCGGTACTTGCTTAATCTGCAATCTACCATACGGTTTAACCCTAAAAATTATTATTATCCTTAAACTCCAAATACTCATGGAAGAGTAACTTTCTCATACCAAATATCACTAAACCATCTTGGTGCTAACAAGTATCACGTAGTCAGTAAATAAACATTAAATAAACTTTATTTTAAACCATAGTGTTAAATATGCAAACTCATAATTTTCTAAATATTTTACTACATTGCACCATTACCTATGCTCTGGGTTCATTGACATCTATTATATGTGTTTGTTGTAAATAACAATGTGCTAGTGTGCATCTCTTCCCAACTCTGCATTCAGTGATGTCATGTTGGAAACTTGAAAATAGTCAAGGCGAAGCACATTGACAACTACTAAAAACCAGGGCTTGGTTTATTATTTTGTGATTGTCTGTAGTAAGAACTAATTGAGAAAATGATAATAGTACAGAATAAACTTCAAAGTGTGCCATGTCTGTGATTACCACACAAAACTGAAAAAAAAAAAACTTTCAGTGTTATTCTGTTCTTCAATTTGGCAAAGACCCTTCTGGCACATTGATGAATAAGTAAGGTTTAGACATATAAGTTTTTGTTTCACTTTCACCTTACTCATTAATGTAAATAAAAATACCAAACAACATTCGTATCCTAACTACACTAGTTCATCAATTGTTTCTATATATATGCTAAGGATACAAAAGGCAGCAAAAATCAATAGCAGGATTCTCTGAGAATTGTAGGAGAAGAAAAATAATTTTCCTTCTCTACTTCTAGGATCTTGGCTAAGGACTTCCCGTCCCTCCCCCTAATAAAAAAGACCCATGACCAGGAGAAAAACAAACTGAATTTCAATAACATGTATACTCCCTTTCTTAGGAGATACCCAGGAAAACTGTGTAACTCCTTAAATGGTCCAAGTCACACCTTAAATACATCTCAAGCTAAAGACAAAAGAAAGATGCTGGTCAGGACTGGGAGCCAGTTATGGTAGGTTACCAGGAAAAGCACAGTAAACAAGGATAAGGTTGTTATGCAAAGTTGTCATTAACTTATCTACTGATAAGAGTTTCTAGAGATTTAATCATCCTCTTTCTGGTACAGAGAGGAAAATCCCCTTACAAATTGACATTTATTATAAATGTAAATATCCCATAGAAAAAGGAAACTTTTACTCAGTTGTTTTCAAAGCTTCTCTTATATCTGCTGCTTCTTAAAAGCCAGCTCAGATAACCCTCATGCCAAAGAGGCATATTTTGGAGTGGCAAATTTTGCTACCCTTCAGAATCAATGGGCTGTATGGAATTTTTGTTAAATATTGTATATTTTGGTAGCTTTTAAATTTAAAAAAAAGAAGATTGACTACTGATTCTATCTTCAGAAAATCCACAGGATAAATACCTGTGATCAGGATATCTGTTCTCCTGTTGGCTTCTCAAGCAATTGCTTAAAACAATTGCCATTTTGTCAGTCCAAAGATTTTGGCCCAGTTCAAATAAAGTCAAGTAAGATACTCTCTCCACATTGGCCACTACATCTTTCTTTTTAAATGGCTCCAGACATGTGAATTTTTCACACTCCCCTACAGCATGATGGAGAATGAGTGGCATTTGGTAATCCTGAAGACACAGGGTCATTAACTTGACCTTGTGGTTGCTTTTTGAAAGGGAGTCTGAAGCAGTGGGAAGGAAGGATCTTATGAATCTTATTTTATTTAATTTATTTATTACTATACTATTTATTTAATGTATTTATTTATTTCTTACTTCTTTGTCCCCTTCCTCCCCCATACATCCTGCCAGAAGAGTAATCAGCAGCCCACTCAGCCACAGGAAATTTTGATGAACAACAGATTCAAGGGAGAAACTTCAGGTAACACAAAGCCAGAGGAGCTGGACATTTTTTTTTTCTTTGATAATCAAGTCTTTTGTTTTGTTTTGTTTTGTACTCTTAAGAACTATCTGCCTATATGGAATTCAATATACAGTTTAGTTTTCTTATCTGGTCTCCCTTCACTCCACTAGCTTCCATTTCCTGCCCTATTTGAAATCCCCTTATAATTCAAATGGCAGCAGTCTGTTTTCAAAGACTAATCCTACTGATAACTCAGAAGGAAGAGAGATTTGGTTTTCTAATTCATCCTTTCACCCCTCACTACCACCACCCTCCTCTAGCCCCCAGTTTCAGTCTAGATCTCAAGTAGGCACTTTCTTTCTGGATCTTAATTCTGAAGGAGGTCGTTTATTTCATGTGCCTCACCCCACCCGATCAGCTGAACTCTCCGTTGCCCTCCTCTAATTAATTACTGTTTGTAAAGAGCTCAGAAGATGAATAGTGCTATATAAGTGCTAAGTATCATGATTTCATTGTCCTATTTCAGTTCTTATTGGAATGAAGTATCATTATAATAATCAGCTTGTTGCATTTACAACTCAGGAGGGGGAGAATCAAAGCAGAAATACCTTTACTACTGCCATTTCTAAATCTCTAGAATAGCCACCAAAGCTTGCAGTGACCCCTGAGATCATTCTTAGACTTCATACAGTAACTATCTCATAGAAAACCAACTACTTGAACATAAATCAAGTACAAAAGGAAGAGGGGTTTCAATGGTAGATTTGAGTGTGTATGGAATTTTTATTCAAGTGGCTTAGGTTTCAGCTTTAATTCAATGATTGTATACACTCATCTCATCTAATAATAAAAATGTAAACCATATATAAACTTTCATAATGACTTCTAGGCCTATTTTCATCTCTGCAACCTTTTGTTCCTATCACCTCATTTCTTGTACTGTTTTGACAATTGAATGTGTCAAATTTTATTACTGTACTCTGGCCTCTCCAGTGTGTTACCATTTGGAATTTTGTTATTGTAGTTTATAAAGAAGCACATAAAGTCCATAAAGTGCCATCTGACAACCATTACCCCCACCAACCCCAGAGCAAGTGAATGAGAAGCAGGCGAGATACACTTGGAGTCTCTTCTAAAAAAACACAGACATTATTGTCTGCAATTATGATACCATTCAGACCCCATCAGTTCAATGCTCACCTAGGGAGCTGACTACAATTTCTTCACTTTTCAAAATTCCAAGAAAAAGCCAACCCAAGTTTGCATATCTGACTTTCAGACTCCTAATGGGTAGAGGGAGACTTGAAATGGGAGTGGATATCTGTAGTCTGTATCCTCAAGTTTTGCCTAGAAATTAAATCTCCTGGACTCCACATGACCATATATTTTGTATGTGTCCAGTGTTCAATATGTTTTTTCACAGGTATTTATCATGCCAGGATTAAGTTGGGGACTGGGAACATATCATAACCAAATAAATGGTACACTGATCTCATGGAGTCCACAATTGAATGGAGACTATGAACATAAAAAAGACAATCACAATAATGGGTAACAGGTGGTAATTTGAGATAAATACCAAACAATGTAGGGGTACATTGAAGGGGATTCTGTCTTAAGACTGAAGGTTTAGAGAAAGGTTTTCTGAAGGAATGATATCTAGACTGAGATTTAAAGTGGGAATGTTTGGAGTACATGGGTGGCTCAGTCAGTTGACCATTGAACTCCTGATTTGGGCTCAGGTCATGATCTCACAGTTGTGAGATGGAACCCCACATCAAGTTCTGCTCACTGATCTCAAAGACTGCTTAGGAATCTTTCTTTCCCTCTCTTTCTACCTCTCCAATATATACTTCAAAAAAATAAACTTCAAAACAAAATATGAATGCTAGACAGGGTGCCTGGTTGGCTCAGTTGATTGAGCATCTGACTCAGGTGATCTGATTTCAGCTCAGGTCATGATCCGAAGGTCATGGGATCCAGCCCTACATCAACATGAAGCCTGCTTGAGATTCTCTCTCTCTCCCTCTACCCCTGTCTCCTGCTCATGCACCCTCTCTCAAATTTAAATAAATAAATAAATAGATAAACAAACAAACAAACAAACAAACAAATAAATAAATGTGAATGTTAACTACAAGGAAAAAAATGAGAAAACATAAGTGTTTTGAAGAACATGACTAGGCAAAAAGCATGGCCAGCCAGAGGGCCCTTGACTACAACTCCCTTAGGACTGCAATGCATTACCCATTAACCAAGTCTGCTTTGGGGAAGGGTAGCTTTGCCCCATAATTCTTATCAGTAAAGACCTCCAAGTCTTGCTGGAAAAATTACACAAAAGTTTTTTGGTCAGGAGTTGGATGCTTCAAGTAATAGATCTGAATTATGGTAGCAGTGATGAGGATAGAGAGAGGTGATAGAGCTGGGAATCAACCAGTGGATGAATGCAGTAAGACTCTGAAACCAAAATTGATTCGACATCAAGGTAATCGTAAAAAAAGAATAAGGATAAGATTAAAGTTAATGAATAGGGCACATAGAAGGATGACACTCCATTCACGAAGATAAGGAATATGATTTTTAAGGCAAGTTATCAGTTCATTTTTGCATATGTCAAATGCGAGTTGCCCAGAGAATATCCAGGTTATTCTCAGTAGTATATAACCTGTACAGGTCTGATCTTGGAAGATAAATATAAACTAGAAACAGACAACACATTTACCCAATATACAGATGGTAATTGAAGACATGGTGGTCAATGAAACCTGGTAACCTGGTAGAATAAGAAGAAAAGAGAATCTAGGACAGAACCATGAGGTGAAGAAGTGACATTGAAGGACGTTGAAGAAGAGAAGCCAGAGAGGTGAAGGAGAGGAGTTAAGGGAGCACAGCAACTCTGAAGCCAAGTGAAAAGTGGGTTGCCAAAAAAAAAGACACAAATGCTAACTAAAATAGAAGTTGAGGAATGATCTTAGGATTTAGCAACAAGCTTATCACTGGTGATCTTGAGAAAAGCAGGGGTTTTTTAATTATTATTTTTTTTTAATTTGAGTATAGTTGACACACAATGTCTCATGTGTGCAACATAGTTATTCAACGTCTCTACACATTATATTACATTCACCACAGGTATAGCTGCCATCTGTCACCATACAACATTATTACAGTCTCATTGACTATATTATGGGTGAGGGGGAGTAGGAAGGAAAAAGCAGTTTTAATCAGGTTTGAGAAAAATAATTGAAGCAACTCAGAATTACATAGGAGAGCCAGCTTTTGAGATGAATTCAGATTCATAGGCAGTATGGCACAGTGGAGCATGAGACCAAGGAGTCAAACCCGCAACGGGAATCAGAAGACCTACGTCTAGACCAGCCTATGCTAGTAACTCACAATGTAACCTTAAGCAAGTCACTAACATCACTAGGCCTTTGAATGCTCATCAGTCATTATGGGCAAGGCTTTGGCTGGACTACCGGGTAGGTACATGGCCAATAATGAGTATTCTATGCTTATGTGAGTGAGCACTGCATTCTGGGAAGATGCTGGGGTGTAAGAAGAGTGTGGGGGTAAAGCTGATGAGGATGGAACAGAAGTTATATAAGAGGGTGTTATATGACCATAGGCCAAGAAGAGATAATGGAGAAACACATACATTAAACACACACACACACACACACACACACACACACACACACACACACTAAAAATAACTAAAACTAAAATGCTGGAGAGTGAAGACATATACACATAGAAAGGGGTCCTGACTTGTGTTTTTGTTTCTACTTGGCTATATTGTAGGGATATTAGCATTGCCAAGGCTTGGCTAAGGTTAAGGACAAGGATGAAGAGTCAGATAATATAAGTAAGTTCTGAAAATAATTACAAATATTCAGTCTCTCTTCTGCAATTTACTATCTATGTGACTTTATTTGACCTTCTTAATCTCACCAGATATCAGTTTTCTCATCAAAAAAAATGTAAAATAACATGTCTCATTGGGCAGTTATGACATACATATATATGAGATCCATATGAGAATGAAACGAGATTCATTCACACGGATTATAGCACCTCATTTACCAAAAGTGTTAAGTAAATGGCATTAACTGTATCAATACCAGTTATCATCATATGTGATCTGGAGCCACTCACTTAAAAACAAAGTCTCAGTTTAAAAATGCTTTTAGCTATTATGAGTATCAAAATACATAGACACATGCATGTGCACAAACACACAAATGCATACCAGGTAGAGTACCTGACTTACAAGGTTTAACAAATAACAGTAACAGTGTTAATAATTATCACTACATAATAAAACTATTGATAATCCTGGGGAGGGGGGGAAGCAGAAGAAAAGAAGTAACTGGGATAAGAGAGAAAAGTGGAGAAGGAGTAGGAAGAAGAAAAAGATGGCAATGTGGAGAAAGAAAGAAAACAAGCTTTCTGAGCATTCCCATAGAAAAAGAAGAGGAAGAAGAGATCAACATGCATGTACATCTCCAGAAATGAGAGGAATTATTTCATGGGAAGATTTGTGGGCAACAGTGACTCCAGAGATGAGAGCAGAGGCCTGGCAAGAGCTCACATCATGGGGGCCCTGGTTATTAATTCTGTTGGATATACCAAGGGACATATTTGCTGTAATTCAAAATCCAGGACGCAAGAAATTTGATATGAGCATTAGATGAGAAGATAAATTGAATTTATTATAGAGATGGTGTCAGAAGTAAAAAGGACCAATACCGTTCTGAGAACTTTGTGATGATTCCACTGAACAGGCCAAGGCTAAAGACCCCGTTCACTCACTTGAGGATGAAGCGGTGCCTCTGGGCACTTTTCGTTTAAGAACTGAGATGAGTTATAGCTGCACAGAGGACATCTAAAGATCAGCTACCGATGAAGCTCAGGAAATCATTTAAGTAAAAGGTACAATCAGGTAAAAGGTTTTAGGTCCAGAGAATAAGTACCATTTGTAAAGGGAACTCTGGATAGCTTCTGGGGACAAAAAGGACACATCTATCCAAACTGCACAAGAAAATGAAATAATAAAAGGGGACCAAGGACAACAGACAGACTCCAGGACTCTTGATGGGAGAGAAAAAAAAAGGCATGGAGTTGGTAGCATCTGCTCAAATTAATGCAGGAAAATTTCTCAAAGTCTCGTTAACATATTCACTTACGTGTTCCTTTCTTTAATGGGCATTTTCAAGCTTCTGGCAGGTGTTGAGTTCTGCGATAGTCTCTAGGGACGCAAACTCTTTACCCTAAATAACAAAAAAGTAAGTAAATAAGATAGTCCCTGCATTTAAGGACCTCACAGTTCAGTAATAACATGCTACTAAAAACAGCTGATGAGAGTTTCAGAAAATAGAAGAGGAGGGGTGATGAGGATGAGTTTGAGAAGTGAAAGGAGAGAGAAAAGACAGAGTAGTTAGAGACAAACAAATGTAAGAACCTGGAGAGAGCTGACGATGGAGAGAGAGTCCCGTCCTTTCCTTTCAAAGAGGTAGTTGGTCTGAACTTTAAGGATAAAGAAATAAGGGAAAATATTCATACAAATGAATGCATAGCAAAGACAAAGAGAATAAAAACAACTGTACTAAAGTAGATTAAATAAGGACCCAGAAAGAAGAGGAGAGAAATGGGTTAGTAGCCGATAGTACACATGACAGGAGGAGATGGGAATACAGGACTTAACATGGCTTGCTTAAATAATCTACATTAGGGGATATGATAACCAACAAATTAATTAATTAACTAGTTAATTAATTAAGGTGAGTGGACCAAGACAATTGATATCTGCAGTAGACCAAAGAAGAGCTTTCACATAGAAATAGGATAATTTTAGGTGATAGTTTCTTGTACCACTCAGATACAATAATCTCACACATCATGAAGTCTAGAGCAGGTGACCTCTGGGTTGATGAGAAAGTATAACTTAATGGTAAGAATATAAAAGATGGAACCAGCCAGTCAGGGACCCAATTCTAGCTGTGCCACTGACTAGCTGTGTGACCATGGACAAACCACTTAACCCCTTTGTTCTTTGCTTTCTGCAGTTGCAAAAGGTGAAAAATAGCTCTGAAAGACACTGAGGGTTATGTAGACAATTCAATGATATGTGTAAAGGTTATAACATGCTTGGCATTTAGTAAACCTTCCAAAAATGTTGGCCGTTATTATTAGCATCGTAGCTATCATCGTAAATTATTGGTTCTGAGGCCTAATGATGCCACTAAGGACCGAGTTTTTCACACCAATTTATTCTGCTCATCTGGAGTACTGATGACAAAATCTCCCTGTGACCACAGGAGCATCACTCCCAAGCTTCGTTCCTTCACAAGATGAAGTCCAGAATCAGAGGAGTGACACAGAGAAGGATTCCTCACAATCTCCCTCTTGTTAGAGAAGATGATCTTTGACAGAAACTTCTCAGATGACTCCCTGTATCTTTCTTTGGCTACAAATGACTTATGAAGCAGCCTTAGCTGCAAGGGAGATTGAAACAGCAAGCATTTGGCATTTTCAGTACCATTTTAGAGACAGACGCTGCCATTAAGGACGAAAAAAGATGGGAATGGTTTTTGAATCGACCGGCAACGATGTCCGAATTTTGTAATATAAAATGAAGCCATGGTATTTTATAATAGCTATTATTAATTTTTAAGAATTTTAAAAGATGTTGAAATAAGTTCGGGTTAAATTTTAAAGAAACTTACAAAGGTGAGGGATTAGAAAAGAGGTATTACTGAATCAAGTAAATATTCCAAGTTTTGGAATTATTACACAGAGAACAAAGGTGAAACATAGGTGAGGGTGGGAACAGGAAAAAGAAAAAGAAAAAATTGTGTAGATAGGGTCAAGATTTTTTTAAAAAAAGAAAGGAAAGGAAAGGAAAGGAAAGGAAAAGAAAGAAAAGAAAAAGCAAAGCCACTGTAAGTGAAAAGCTTAGAGAATGCAACCATGGTAGGACAAAGGATTGTTGGATGAGAGATAAGAAACTGCTAGGTTAAAGTATTGCTGAAATTATTTATTTATACTAGGAAGAAAAGCTAGATGGAGAAGGATAAAATTGTGGATTCATACTAGAAAACCTACCTCAGAAATTTAAAAATCACCACTGAAAATCAAATGTTATGTTGTTGATGAAAGGAAAGTGTTGGTGATTTAATGGCATTGTAAAAAATCTTTGAAAGAACATAGAGGAAGATTTTGAATGTCTCTTTGAAGCTACAGGTGGGAAAAAATGGAATAACCAGGACATCAAAATAAATAGATTAACAATTATATTTTATAGGGAAGAGAATATTAGAGATTGGAGACAACAAATAACGATAAAAATTCTGGAAATGCTGAGAAGGCCCAGTGGTAAGTCAAAAAGAGGTGGAAAATTTCAATTGGCCTCAAGGTAAATAATGGAAGACAATAAAAGAGGGAAGTGATGTGGGTATTTATTTAGAAAAGACAAGCATTTATATGGCTAGGTAATTTTTTCATTAAAACCTTCTAAATATATGCTGTGTCAGGTGTAAAATGTTTCATACTACAATCAGCAGTTGGCTAGGAAAGAGATTCAGTCAAAAGAGGAATGAACCAGAGGTGAGCACGGTATCTTTACTTAAAAAAGATATTTATTCAGAATTATTATTATAAAGTCCTATGCTAGGTACCGAGCTAGATGATCAAAAGATAAAGGAGATCTCAAAGCACCAAGATCAAAGCCTTCTTACCGTCTTGGAGACATGACAGGTTTATCCCCAAATAATACCAGCATATGAGTTTTCATAATTCAGAAGCAAGGGGAGTGCATCAAGATTAAACATGAATTTTCTAAACTGTACATTTTGCTCGGCACATTTATTTTGTGGCGTGGTAGGCCCTCTTTTATCTCCCACACCAATAAGTTGCCTGATCCCCATTCGAAAATGGTACTGGTATAAGTTCAGGACAGCAGACATGATATTTAAAAATAAAATCTTTATTTCAACCTGAACACTTTATGGGACATTTTACTTCAGGTGTGGTCTATAGTAGACTCTCTCATCACAGAGATACTATATTTGACTTACATGGAAATGTTTAAAAAGAACAGTGTGGTATTAGCTAGAACCAGCTGTGATTCATGTATAAGACATTAGAACAGAGATGCCTGTGTGGCTCAGTCAGCTGAGCTCAGTTCAGGTCATGGTCCCAGGGTTGTGGGATTGAGCCACACATCAGGCACTGAGCTTGGAGTCTGCTTGAGATTTGTCTCTCTCTCCCTCTGCCCCTCTCCCTCACTCATGTTCTGTCTCACTAAAATATAAATAAACAAACAAACAAACAAACAAATATTTTAAAAAGACTTTAGAACAAGCAGTGGGGGTATAGCTAGATTTCTCAATCTTGGCACTATTGGATTTTGAACCGGGTAATTCTTCATTGTGGGGACTTCCTGATCTTTATACAAGAGATTCCAGTAGCACCCCCTACTCTGTGTGACAACTACAAATGCCTTGATAACACCAAATTCCATCTTGGGGTAAAACTGCCCCCAGTTGAGAACTACTGGGGTAGAGGAAAAGAAACTACCACGTAGCAATGATAAAGTGGTAAAGTAAACAGCAGGGGTGAACGGGCAGAATTCCATATAGAAAAATTAATGGAAAAGAGGAGGAAATGCAAAAGAGAAAGAAAAGGAATAGGAAGAAGAAAGGAGAGAAGAGAAGAGAATGTCTCTCAGAGGAAATGTAAGACTTCAGGTAAAATAGAGTATGCACGGTAAATGAGAACTTCTAGGATACATTTTCAAATATGAAGTTGTAAAGAAAAATTGAGAAATGAAACTTAAAGAATAAAGCATAAAAAGTAAACCATATAGGATATTATATAATATCACTGTGTGTGGTAAGAATGGACTTTAGCTTTTAAAAAAATGCATATTATGATTTCCACCATTAGGTTTAGTACAGGTCGTAAAGGGAACATATCCTATGTATGGAACACTAGGATCAATTTTGAAAACACTGTATGGGGCGCCTGGGTGGCTCAGTTGGTTAAGTGATCAACTTCGGCTCAGGTCATGATCTCACAGTTTGTGAGTTTGTGAGTTCATGGGCTCTGTGCTGACAGCATAGAGCCTGGAGCCTGCTTCAGATTCTGTGTCTCCCTCTCTCTATGCCCCTCCCCTACTCACACTCTGTTTCTCTCTCTCTTAAAAATAAATAAAAACAGTAAAATAAAAAAGAAAACACTGTATGAATCACCTTTAGGAGAAAAATGAAAAAGCATAAGATCCAGTTAGTTAATATGTTGTGTTTTAACATGAAGGTTGTGAAGGATAATATCTAGGATTTCCTCTGCTCCTGACAAAATGGACATGCCCACCCTCCCCCACCTCCCTGGGAGAAAAGATATTGAAAAATATAAAGTTCTTTATGGGTGGAAGAAAGCAGGAGAAATTGAACAAAGCAGAGCTACCATATCTAGCCAAGAGAAGTTCTGTGTCAGAAAAAAATTGTGCCTATCCATTGGAAGATAAATCCATACTTAGTCTCTGAGTGGTCCTTTGTGTGGTTTTTTTTTTTGCTTGTTTATTTGTTTTGTTTTTGTTTTAAGCTTAAAATCAACTAGCAAAAAGTATTTTTAAAAAAGTGGTCAAAGTACTAGCAGAAAGAAAAGCTTTGTATTTCTCACCAATAGAGAAGACGGAGAAGCACCATCTTTGAGACAGATTATCTGAGAATCACTGATGCATGTATGTCAGTAAGAGTCAGAGGAAGGAGCCCGACTGGTGAACTATTATTGCAAAACAATAGGGGAGGTAGGTGAGGGGAAGCAATAATTTTGACAGTATTGGGTTATAAGAAATTGGTATGCAATGTCTGTGGAAGTTTTGTTGGTTTCGTTTGATGAGAGAAGAACTGTAAATATGAATAATGTGTAAATATACTTTATGACAAAAATAAACTTATGAGGATCAAATGAGAGAAAGAATGTGGAAGTGTGCAGAATAAGTTAAATGCATGACTCATAAAGGGAATGCATTGTGATTGCAAACCCTAAACTCTCTTGTGAACCACTGCAACACTCCTTTTCACACCAGTGAGACCTGTATGACACAGACATGTGCCCCAAGAGGCAGATAGGGACAAGAAGAACAAGGCCTAGACATGACAGTGACCTGTCCACAAAGCCACACAAATAGGCACAAAAGAAGTGAAATGTGTAAAAATGTCCCCTCGCCCATAAATCCCTGCACACATATAATAATTATCATTATTATGCACACATGTTATTATTAAGGATGGAACTAACAAGCAGTATTAATCTCACGATCATCCACCCAGCAGGAGAATACCTTCTGGACATCACAGGTTAGTTTCTTGATGCCGCTAGTTCAACTTGTGTGTCAGAGGACAGTTCTCCAAGGAAACACTAATGGTAAGACAAAGTTTCCCAGGGTACCTAGACTGTAAGCTGCCAGTGAATAGAAAACATAAAATTCATTTCAGGGTTACTATTGCAGGCTTCCAAAATACTAAGCATTTAGTAGTAGTGAATAAAAAGGATTGAACGGAAATGGATGAAATTTTTTAAAATGAGAAACGGGTACGTGGGTGGCTCAGTCAGTTAAGCAGCTGCCTCTTGATTTTGGCTCCGGTCATGATCTCATGGTTCCTGAGGTTGAGCTCCACATAGGGCTCTGCGCTCACAGCGCTGAATAGACTTCACATCCTCTGTCTCCCTCTCTCTGCCCCTCCCCAACTTGCTCGCATTTTCACACTCTCTCTCTCTCTCTCAAAAATAAATAAATGTTGGGGTGCCTAGATGGTTCAGTCAGTTAAGTGTCCAACTTCAGCTCAGGTCATGATCTCACGGTTCATGGGTCAAGCCCTACCACAGGCTCTGCCTGCTTCAGATTCTGTATCTCCCTTTCTCTCTGTCCCTCCTTGGCTCACACTCTGTCTCTCTCTCTGAAAAATAAATAAACATTAAAACTAAGTAAATAGGGGCTCCTGAGTGGCTCAGTCGGTTAAGTGTCCGACTTCGGCTCAGGTCATGATCTCACGGTTCATAAGTTGGAGCCCCGCGTCCGGCTCTCAGCTGACAGCTCAGAGCCTGGAGCCCGCTTCAGATTCTGTGTCTCCCTCTGTCTGCCCCTCTGCTGCTTGCACTCTGTCTCTCGCATTGTCTCAAAAATAAACATTAAAAAATTTTTTTTAAATAAATAAATGTTAAAAATAAAATTAAAAAAAATGAGAAACAAAGACACAAAATGAAAGTTGAAACTGTGTGTTGAGCCATAAGAATTGTAAATTTGCAGTGGCAATGTGTTAAAAATAATTAAGCATAAACTCTCATTATCCTCAACAATCCAGAGGAAGGTAAACAGAAAGTAATGACAGGGGAATACCACTGCTAAACTCCTTTCCCTGTCATTCAGTGCTCCACACAATGAGGTTCCAAATTTTCCTCTCAATATGATTTGCTTCACAATTGCAGTTGACCTCTTTACCAAAGTTCACCCTCTCCTCAAACATATTTTTGCATGAGGTTTTACTCACAAAAACTTTCTTGTGATGACTTTCTAAGTACCTGTACACAGATCCCCTTATGTTTCTAGGGCAGTTGATTTCTTTATCTAGGTTGTTTTTGCTTTTGTTTTTTAAACCTCCTTTGGTTCTTAGACGCTTATAGCATATAGGCATATATTCTTTAAAAATTTTAATGTTGATTTATTTTTGAGAGAGAGCGAGAAATAGCATGAATGGGGGAGGGTCATAGAGAGAGGGAGAGCAGCAGGCTCCAGGCTCTGAGCTGACAGCACAGAGCCCAACGCGGGGCTCCAACTCAGGAACCAGGAGATCATGACCCCAGTCAAAGTATGATACTTAACTGACAGAGTCACCCAGATGCCCTTAGGCACACATTCTCTCAATATTGTGTTATCCCCTAGTATTCGCTATGTTTCAGTATGTCTTCCCTGCTCAAATGCAAGGTCTTTGAGGATGAGATATCTTTACTAAAGCACATGCATCCTAACTGCTTAATTAAAAATCTACTGGTGAACTGATGACTAGATCCAAATAATTTTTAGGAGAAGAAATAACATTTAGAAGAATTTTAATCACAGCACCTTATTTTTCAGATTAAATCTACTCTCAGTTATCCAGGTAATTTAATCACAGGATGTGTATTTGTAGAAATGTTGACTCTGATATTTTGGTCCTGATATTTTAGAAAGATTCTAATTCCTTAACATAAGAAAAAATAAATAAAAAATAGTATGGGCAATCAAACTGTGTTTTGGGTCATCCTGCATTTCCTCACATGGAAACAGCTGTCTGGCAAAACTCAGAAACTTAAAGAGTCTGAGTATTACCTGAATCTAATCTAAAACCCACCCAAAGGATTCTTATGTTAAAATAGAGAGTATGAATAATAATAATAATAATAATAATAATAATAATAATAATAAATTATGAAAACACTGTGCTTCCACAGTCTATTATGAGCTCTTATGGTGGCTTGCTACATGAGTTGATTAGATATTGTCCTTAGAATGAACCAGGGACCTTGAAGCAGGGAGCAGAAACCCATGAATCTAGCAGAATTATATTTGAAACCACTAGTCTTAGTCAACATAGCTTAGACATCCTCATGGTTGATACAAAACCAATTTTATCTGTCCATCCACCCATCCATCCATCCATCCATCCATCCATGATCTATCTAATCTGTCTTATTTTGGAAGTAGTATGTTAAAATAGTGGAGCAA
The DNA here is from genome assembly GCF_022837055.1 of Prionailurus viverrinus. NCBI lineage: Eukaryota > Metazoa > Chordata > Mammalia > Carnivora > Felidae > Prionailurus > Prionailurus viverrinus. The sequence goes on along the minus strand of NC_062572.1, from coordinate 61,099,898 downwards.
AGACATCAAATGTAATTTTATTTAAACATCAAGATGTAATTCCAGTCCTGTGAAGAACTTGGCACTGAGTGCACTACAATATTGTATTAATGGGAAGAGTCAAAGAAGGAAGTGTCAGTTTACTCTTGTTTTCCTGTCTTCTGTCCCTATTTACTAGCTCATCACTAGTCTTCTTTACACTAGTGCTGAATCTATTATAAAATTCAGTGCTAGCCTTAGTATTATCTCTGTCCCTCCTTCCTAGGCAAAGGTAAGGAAAAATTTGCTTCTGGATCAGATATAGCACCTTGTCATATTGTTACTTTGGCCTTACCCCCCAGATTTTGCATATTGTGGTCCCAAACTGCATAGAAAAAACCTCCCAACTCACTGCTCTTTGCTTGCAGGGGACGGTGCATACTGTTCATGACCAAATTGAAGTTTTATTTGTTGCGTTATTGGTAGTTTTGAAGTATGCTTTGGACAGAGCAAAGCATCCCTGGCTGTCTTCAACACACCAGGTAATCACACCATTGCTCAGTAGGCTAAATTATTTTAAACCTTTCAAAAAATAGCTTCTCTCTTTTCTGCAGGTTTTCCTAGGAACAATCTCCATGAAAACGACTCCTAATTTAAAGAAAACTAAGGCATTCCTCACCACTGACAAGGAAAATGGCTCTTTTTGGCCAAATCATAGAAATGAGCTTCCTTAAGTACATTGCACCTTTAAAAGCTGACATTATTGCCGCAAAGCCTGAATGGTACCTTGTCAGCATGGAATAACCAGACTGGGCCAAGTTGTCATTTCTGACAGGTCAGTGTAATGAGCAAAAGAACGCTGAGTTTGTCTAAAAGTTTTCACTCGAATCAGCAGGGTAGAGCTGTTTGGGGCGATAACAGCTCTACGTATGTGACTCATTAAATGTGTCACATTATCAAACATTGTGGCCCACACTATCGCAGCCACCACATTTATGCTTTGTTTCCTCCCCCAAATACCCCCCAAAAATCTTTATATTTCTAAGTTGAAAAGAGTACAGATTGCAGTGCTTTGAGGCACTGGATGTTAGCTGTGTTTGATTAGATGGATGCCAAATGTGTCTTTGCTCCTTTCAAAATACTGCACAGAGATAAATACTAACCTAAATCTATAACTCTATAAGAACTTCTCTCTGGGCATTGCCTTCCCCATATCTTAGGACTTTTCTCATAATATCTTTGCCATCATGAAAACAGAGATATAGAATAAATAAGGAAGCAAAGAAGAATTGGGTAAAATGGATATCAGATGGCCTTTCTGAATTTCTAGATGACATTCAACGTCCAGAATCTTCCCTTATAAGTGCTGAGGAACCTGCACACAGATTTGCCATTTGGATACAAAGCACAAATGTAATGATGTGACATCACCTGGATCCAGATTTCTTAGTCCACAGATAGCAAAGCTTAAAGGTTCTGCCCCTTCGAGTTTACCAGCCAGCTGTGGTGCCCTCTCTTTAATCAGATGCACCAAACAACAGAAAACATTTTTTCCCTGCTTCAGAAAATTTCACTTAATGTTCGTGACTAATTAAATTCTCACTCTAGTCATGATTAATGTAACAAATAATTACAGCTTAGATCTAATATAGATACAACTAATTGTTCTGCCCACAGTGCATCGTGACTAACAATTAAACACTGCTTTTAAAGCAAAAGTAAGATCTGAGGAGTGACCTTCACCTGGTTTTGCTCTTGCCATTGTAGGAAATGCCCATAGTTTCTGTTTTCCTTTTCACTTCTTATGATGGTGACAAAAGATTTTATTTGTTTGTTTACATTTCTCTTTCATTAGGTGTTAGATAAGCGGACACCTTTACACTTGCCCTTCCAATCTGTGGGATGTTCCGGGTCATGAGCAAAGCACTAGGAGAGGGAAATGGAGGTTATGCTGACTGATTTTTCTTCAAAGCTCAAGTGCAAAACTGCCCTCCAAGTCGTCAACGTGAAAGATCATGGGGGACTGGCAACATTTGTGATCAGATGCAAGGGAACAGGACTGGCCTGTATGTCTCTCTGCTGTGGTAACCTCTAAACCCCATCCCAGTAGAAGAGGTTCTTTTGTTTGTGGTCCTAAAGCAGAATGGACCGCCAATGAATTGAGACAGGCACATTGGAATGGTCTCCGGAAATAAATTTCCAACCAGTGCAAACACTCACAAAACCTCTTGGGGATTCTCATAGCTGTGAATGAAAAATGTTCCTAGTTGTTTTCTGGGTTTTGGTTTTTTTTTTTAAGTACCCAGTGAAATAGACAATTGATAACTTACCCATATGCCTCATCTATCTTGGCAAATAGGAAACACACTGATCTCTCTACTAAAGAATTTGCTTATACAATTAGGACATTGAATCACGTCTCTATCAACTACTTTGCCCTCTCCCACAGTAACCTAATATTTCCTTTTTATCAGCACATAGTTATGCGTAAGTTATCTATATAAACTGAAACTCAAATAATTAGAATGTCCAAGGAATGGGACTTCTGGTTGATTACATTCAAACTATAACTATGCCTCAAAACAGAAAATTTTTCTTTGCTCTTTCGAATATTTCTAAAATTTTCAAAACCATTTTCCTGACTTACTAGAATTCAGTAGACAATGTTATTTTATTGTTTAAGGAGTTCACGGCTTTTGGATGGATTTGGGGGCCAGAACTGGAAAAATTTCTTTGCACAACTTACATAATTAATCTGATACAATTCTTCTAAATACATTCACAACTATGCAATGATAATTTGTATTTATTTAACATCTACAATTTGACTAGGTTTGGGTTAGTGATAATGAGTCAACCTTTCCTACTTTTTCTACTTTTGCTGGATAAATTATATGCAATTTTTTTTAGAGAACATTTAGTTAATCTAAATTCCAATACAGACCATGCAGGGTAGAGTTACTCAACTACAGAACAAAGCTAACACTGGAGAACTCTTTCCTGTCACCAGGTGTTTTGTCTTGCACATCAAACCTTGCAATAAGCTGTTTTTGTTGGCCAATAGTTTTAGGACTCATTCCATCCCAGGTTTTAGAAAAATGCTATCCCCAATAAGAAACAATTTTGGAGCAACAAACCAAAGGTCACAATCTAAGCAGTACCAGAGATGCTGTTGGTTAGATACAGATATGATGTGTGAGTTCTAGGATGTGAGAATTCTTGGTTCTGTCTTTCTGATGTATCCCACATTTTTGACCCTCTGTAGAAGTTTCTATTCCAAATAGTTTCTTAGCCCCCATTTCCTTTAGGATTCAAATCCTGCTTTGCTTTAGTGAATTTTACCACCCTTAAACTCTAGTAATTCATGTCAACAAGACTTGAAGAGTGTGATGTGTAAACTGAATGGGCAATATCAGGCTTCCAGAAGGCTTTGAACTCAAGGAGGGCCAATGTGTCTTGCAATCTTTGTACCCACAGGAGTCATAGCAGAGTGCTTATGATGGAGGATTGCTTAAAAAAGTATTCATAAGGAGGAGAGCCTGGGTGGCTCAGTTGGTTAAGCATCTGACTTGGGTTCAGCTCATGATCTCACATGTCCATGGGTTCAAATCCCACATCGGGCTCCATGCTGACAGCTCAGAGCCTGGAGCCTGCTTCGGGTTCTGTGTCTCCCTCTCTCTCTGCCCCTCCCCCACGGACAGTCTGTCTCTCTGTCTCTCTCTCAAAAATAAATACACGCTAAAAAAATTAAAGAAAACATAATTAAATGAAAGTATTTATAAGGAATGGGTGGATGTGTGAATGAGTGAGTACTGCAGAAGGGAGTTTGGGGCATATATTTCCTATGGTTCTCACTGTGTCCATGAGTATCTTCTATTATAAATATCCTATGACTCAATTATTCTGTGACTAGCACATAATTTCTTAGGAGCATTCATTTTTAGAAAATTTAGTAGATAGATTATTGGATTTGAAAGGATCAATGAGTTGTCATAAAGTTATCTCCCAATTTCTGAGAGGACCAAATTTAAAAACAGAGTCAGTATTCAATTTTTGTAATTCACCCATTTACATATAAAATTTTTCAAATAAATATGCATAGTTATAATCATTATCCAAACTTTTTAACTACCAAAAGACAAAAGACACCTTTCCTTATTTTATTTCCATATGACTCCATATATCTGAGATGTCGTCAGCAACTAACCAGATCTTCTATCAACCTTAAAATACAACTTGCAATCACAATTCATTATTTTGTTGTTGAGACAATTGGCTTTAGATATATATGCATTTATCTGTGAACTCTCAAATGCATTACTTAGATAATGAAATGGTAAAATCTCAGCCTAAAATAAAAGTAACTGAAATATGCTAATTCTGTTTAGCTGCATCATGAGTAAACATAAGATATCTGTTAAACTTCTTGAAAGTCATCCATGAGCAGGATCCTCCCCCTGTCAATTATGATAGCAATATCTTAAAGTCTCCAGGGGCCCTCACTTAGGACGAGAATCTGTAAGTGCACTCAACAACATAAGAGTGAATTTTTAATGTCAAATCATATATCCTTTCATTTTTATTCTGTGGAAGCTCCTTAGATTACTGAAATCCATGACAGAGAAAAAATTAGAGTTACTCTAATTTTAGAAATTACTGAAAAAAATTCTTGTAATCTTCACTTAATTTGAAGGCAAAAAAATAATGTTTATATCTTGACATATTTATCAGTCGTATGCTCCTTTCAAGCTGGTTTTCTGAGGAGTTTAATTTATAGCTCTTATTATTTTGTTTTTCTTTTTAGATCTCAAAATGAATGTCATGCCTATGAAAGGAGCCAGAGAGGAAACAAAAGTCCTGTGTTTATTCCAAGTTTGTAAGTCACCATGGGACTGGAGGAAAGTCATCCACAGGCTCCTGGCTCTGTCAAAAACATTGGAAGAAATGGAAATCAGCTCCAATGGCAGAACAGTTGTCCCACAGCATTTCATAGCACAGGCCTTTGAGGACAGTTGTATTCTGTGTGTATTCTCCAAATGCTGTTTAAAAATTAACTCCCCTATTTACTCTTTAAAACCTATGTTTCTTCCCTGTGCTATGGTTCTCTTTTGGTCAGACCCACCAAAGTACTTCATCCTTCAAATGAATCTTATATGTTGCCAGATCTATACCTTTGTTCAAAAGGCTTTATTCAGATTCCATCTTTTTTTCTTTCTTTCCTGTTCTCTCTGTGACTTTCTAGACTTTGAAGGTTAGCTCAGTGTTCCTGGGATCTGGAACACCTTCCTCAACCATGTCCATTCACACTCCTGAGAATGTCCTGGCCTTTACCACGTGTCTCTGTCCAAGACTACAGATGAGAATCTCCTGACAAATGTGTAAAAAATAACCATGCTTAGGCCCCACCAAGTCAAATATGTTTGCCTGGAATATCAGTTTCAATGTTTTAAATGTGCCATAATTGAGCATAATGGCTGAGGTTGAAAGCTACTGGTCCATACTAAGTTTTTGTACCCACCTATAAGTTGAGATAATTGTAGCAACATATGTGTATATATTTAAAATGCACACACATACATACACTCATAGATATATTTAAACTTTATTTTTTCCCTGATCAGGAATCAATTCTTTATGCAGATTTCAGCAAGGAGGCTCTCTATAACCTAGAGCAAAGGAAATCTCATGTGGTTAAAACAGTGTAAAGGACATAGGATCTCACTGTCTTGCCTCTTTCCCTTTTCCCTTTTCTTTTTCTCCTCTGCCTCCTTTATTCTTTTCCAACACAGCTGATGCACCAATGAGGCCCTCAACCCCAAACTAAAGGTACCACAGAATAAATTTTTAAATTCAAGAATCTATAACATACTTCCCAATTTTGAAAGCCTGTGATTTAATTACATACCTGGTACTGTGATTACTACACACTAAAAGCTAACAGATCAATAAAAAGATAAAACACTGACTGGGAGCTGTGCTGACCCTTCTTCCCACGAAGGCCAGGTGATCTGGTGCATTCCACTGCATTTCCAATGATCACTCTTTGTTTATTTATATATGCTCACAGTGCAATATTATTTATGTATATATAAATTTTATATGTATATAAAATATAAAAATATATATTTAAAATAGAATATAAATAAATAAATAAATAAATAAATAAATAAATAAATGTCACAATTTGTTTATCCATTCATACATTCATGGATATTTGAGCTGTTTCCACTTTTTAGCTATTGTGAATAGTGCTATTATAAACATGCATATAAATGAATTTGTTTGAATATTTGTTTTTAATTCTTTCATGCACATGCCTAGGAGTAGAATTATGGGCTCACATGGTAATTCTATATTTCACTTTTTGAGAAACTGCCAAATTGTTTGCCACAGTGGCTGAACCATCTAATATTCTCATCAGCAAAGTACAACAATTCTCATTTCTTAACATCCTCTCCAATATTTGTGATTTATTTAAAAAAAATTATTACAGGGGTGCCTGGGTGCCTCAGTCCGTGAAGCATCTGACATTTGATTTCGGCTCAGGTCATGCTCTCACATTTCCTTGAGTTCGGGTCCTGCATTAAGCTCTGTGCTGGTAGCATGGAGCCTGCTTGGGATCCTATCTCTCATCCTCTCTCTCTGCTCCTTCTGCATTTATGCTCTCTCTCTCTTTCTCAAACTTAAAAAAAATATATAGTATAGCCATCTTAATAGGTGTGAAGGGGTTTTGTTTTGCATTAACCAAATGACTAATGATGTTGGCATTTTTTTCATGTGCTTCTTGGCACTTTGTATATCTTTTTTTGGGTAAAGAAGTCCTTTGCCTTTTCAAGTTCTTTGCCTGTTTTAGTTGGGTTGTTTACCATTTTGTCATTGAGCTGTTGGGGCAATTGGCCATAGATACACGGGTGTATTTCTGAACTCTCATTTCTATTCCAATGGTCTGGTCTACATATCTATCCTAATGGCGGTACCACACCGTCCTGATTACTACAACCTGTGTTAAGTTTTGAAACAGGGAAGTGCAATTTGGTTCTTTTTTTTTTCAATAATTTTTTGGCAATTCAGGGCACTTGCAATTCGATATGAATCTGAGGACTGAATTTTCCAATTCTGAAAAAAAAAGAGGCTATTGGAATTTTGATAGGGATTGTTTCGAATCTATAGATCACTTTGAGGAGTTTTGACATCTTACTATTAAGTCTTCCAATCTGTGAATACAGGATCTCTTTCCATTGATTTAGGTCTTCTTTACTTTCTGTCAGCAGTTTTCATTGTGCAAGTCTTTCCCCCACCTGGTTACATTTATTCTTAGGGATTTTATTATTTTGAATGCTATTATAAATGAAATCGTTTCCTTAAATTCCATTCAGATTGTTAATATTAGTACATATAGAAGCATTACTCGTTTGAGTGTGTTGGTCTTGTACCTTGAAACTGCTGAATTTGTAGTTTTTGTGTATGTATTCTTTGGGATTTTCTATATATAGAATCACGACATCTTGGAATAGAGATAGTTTTACCTCTTCCTTTCCAATTTGGATACCCTATATTTTTTTATGTTGCCTAATTGTTCTGGCTAGAACTTTCAGTACAATATTGAATAGCAGTGGTGAAATGAACATCACCGTCTTGCTCCTGATCTTAGTGGAAAATCTTTCCCTCTTTTACCATTGAAAATGATGTTAGCTATGAGATTTTCATAAGTGGGCTTTATTACATTGAGAAAGTGTCCTGCTTTTTGCATTTTAAAATGTCTGGGGGCACCTGGTGGCTCAGTCAGTTAAGCATCTGACTCTTGATTTCAGCTCATGTCATGATCCCCTCGGGTCATGGGATTGAGCCCTGTGTTGGACTCCACGCTGAGTGTGGAGCCTACTTGAGATTCTCTCTCTCCCTCTGTCCCTCTCACCTGCTATGCTCCCTCTCTCTCTCTCTCTCTCTCTAAGATAAAAATAATAAATAAATAAATAAATAAATAAATAAATAAATAAATAAATAAATAAAAATAAAATGTCTGAAAAAGCAAAAGAACAATATTGTGTTTTGATATGGAAAGATCATATGAAATTAAACTCAATGTTAATAACTACCTTTTTATTGGAACCCAGCCACACTCATTCCTTCCCACATTGTATAAGGCTGCTCTTTTACTTCAAGAGCAGAGTTGGGTTGTTGGGGCAGAAACTAGATGGTCCACAAAGCCAAAAATATTTATCTGGCCTTTTACAGAAAATGTTTGCCAACTTCTGGTCTAGTCCTGACCATAAGCTTTATTATGTTTCCTTTTTTTCCCACCACTCTATCTCTAGAACTTCCCACTCTTAACTGGCTAGTAAACGGCACACACTGAATAAAAATTTGTTGAAGTGATTAAATGATTTTGAAATCAACCAATCCAGGAAATTTTTAATCCTTTGTTTACCTACTAACTCAAATGATTACCTAAGGAAACAGCAAACAAGTAAAAACATCTAATTATCTCTTTATGGTGAATCAGTACAAAATTTCAAGGTGTGAAGATGACGAGTATGACATATATTAAATGAAATAGCATGTATACATGTGCCTTTGTGTATAAAGAGATACACTTCCATATATAGTGCTTTCTACACAATAGGGGTTTGATTTCTTTTTCCTTCTAGACGTTAGAAGAATTGAGTACAAATCCTAACACATATACTACATCATGTCAAGTGGTCTTAGCTTTTTTGATTCTTGGTTTCCTCATGTGTAAAATGGTCATAACCATATCTGTCATGGGACTTTAGTCATGATTATTTGAATATTATATGTATAGCACCTAGAGAAAGGCCTGGACAAAGTAGCTGGTGGAGCTTTGCAAGACTGTTACAGTGAAAGAATACAACTGGCAGCTTAATGTTAGAAAGGAAGTATATGCCTATCTATAAATTAGCATAAGGATATGAGATAATCTAGGGTGGTAGACAGTATAAATTCACAAGCAATCATAAAATCTATCACCACAAAATATCTTGGGGCTGGCCTTGCATGTTTTAAGTACATGTTTCAAGCTCACAGGAGATAAGAAATGAAATTTACCACATCCACTGTGGTCAGACATGAGTGGTGAGTCCTTGTACTGAGGTCCAGCTTGTAAGAATTATTGCCCAACTAATATATAAAAAGCCTCTGGGATGTTTGTGTGTGTGTGTGTGTGTGTGTGTGTGTGTGTGTGTGTGCGTGTGCACATGTGCACGCGTATGTGTGCGCAAGTACATACCTGTGAGTGAGGGAATGGGAGAGAGAGAAAGAGCTGCTTGGCTCTTAAATAAAAGGCAGTGGAACAGTGTTCTTGGCACTATATGTCCAATGCAAAAATAATATGCATTTTGTCTCCATTTGGACTGTACTTCCAGGTAGAGGTTGTGCTCAATGAGAATCAAGTTGAAAATGTTTCTCTGGTCCCATTTAAAAGGTTATACATAATGAGATTTCTGCCGTGGTGGGAAAGTTAAGAATTCTGGGTGACTTGCCAAATCTTTTGATCACAAAGAGTGCTTTTAATACACATTGCAAAGCATTTGTCTTTGCAAGGTGTAAAATGCCAGAGCTCAGCTTCCTTTTTCAGGGTCTGTTACTCTCCATAGCATAATTTATCTTAAATTCTCCAGCAGTGTTAACTCTTTACACTCAGTAACATGGGAGCTGTGTATCAATGTATATGACTGTATATTCCCTGAGAGTCTACCTGTGCATTTTCATCCATCCTTGGGATTCTAGAATTCTGACAAACACTAAGACAATCTATCTTTTCAATTAATCAATACATATTTATTGAGTACCATATATGTGCTCGGGCTCTTTTTAAGGAATGTGACATATGATTGGTGCTCTCCAGAGCAGTTGTAAAATTTATGATATTTATAGAATTTCTCTGGAAGGGTACATAAGAAACTGGTGATAGTAGATACCTGTGAGGAGGCAAAGAGGAAGAAAGGAAGGATTAGTTTTCACTCTTTACCTTTTGATACCATTTGAGTTTGCACGATGTGATTGATTTACTTATTTTAGAACAAAACTAAAAATCACAACTTAAACGATGGTTTGAGGGTAAAGTTTTACAGGCAGGAAACAATTGGGAGGGGTCTCAGAGAGTGTGTCAAATGTCACGAGTGATATAGATTCTAGGCACTAGTCAAGGGAATGAAGAATGAGGACTGAAATAATTGGGAATGATTTATATGGGACTCTTGCACTGCCACTGGATTATGAGTTAGATCATAGATACGTGACCCACCATAATCGAAATGTTCTCCAGTCATTTTGGGGGGTCCCCAGAGATGACTAAGATATAGTCACAAGCTTCCTTCTCAAATCTCTGCCCGTGTGTCTTATGCCACATATGCTAGCCCTCAATTGGGGGTGGAGCCTCAGGAGGGCTGCCTTCCCCTACCTTGTCCTGCCTGGGGTGCACCATTGGCTCCAACACTGTGGCAATTCACTCACTACTCATTCTGTAGCCATCACACCACAGACCCAGGGGCAGCGTAGCCTACTACAACAGCGACTTTATGCTACACCTTGTCACCTGGAGCCCCTCCGGTCTCACAATTTTCAAATAATTGAAAACTATTATTTTACCTGCTACTTACAGTTAATTATAGCTGGCCTGTTTTCTGTATAAGACTAGCCATAGACTGGATACTAGGCTGCCCTCACCACTGTTCGAACATTCCTGGCTTTCCTCTTAGAGCCCACAGGTAACTTAGTGCCACGTATATGATCTCATGTAAATAGATGACTGGAAATAAAATGCCATCATACATGCATAATACACTTATATTCATATATAGGCTACACACATATGATATATATAGAACAATGCATATATTTTCACTCCCAAAAAAGTATACTGCCACATGCAGTGCCACATGCTTGCTAAATTCCCAATGTTTACATTTGATTTTAAAAATTTTATAGTAGGTATAGCTCTGGAGGATCCAACTCTGGAGAAAGGGCATATCACACGAAATTTATCAAATGGGCTTAATTCTCTTCAATGTTTAAGAACATAACAATTAATCTCAAGGAGATTGGATAACAAGTCTTAGGACACATACTCCAATTATTAGCACAACCTTTGCTTTGAACTTTCTGATCGAAAAGAACCCTTGAATATGATATTCCATACTTGTTTAATGGAAGAAACATTTATTTTCTAGCTTTGCAGAAATTCTTAGGTGGATCTGAGTCCTAAACGGTTTTGTAAATTATGTAGTAAATGCTCCTTGCTGAAGTCCGTGCAAAGACTGAGTCAGGAAGTGTTGGGTATGAATGGGCAGAAGTTGCCATGAGAGATGTAAGCTGAAGATTTACAGAGAGAATGAAAATTTACATCCTTAGCGGGTGTTTTGTTGATGGCTTGTAATAGTCTCCTAGGAGGTTTACCTTGCATGTCTGGTATCTACAGAACAAATAGCCTCAGCTTGCACTGACCTTGGTATCATTATGAATTATTTTAACAGGGAGAAACTTGGGAAAACATCTCTAATGTATTAGATACCACCCTGCTAAATGCAGCATCTGGAATAAAGGTCTTCTCTACCTGTCTGTTTACTGTGTGCTGGAGACATGCCAGGCTATCAAAACCAGCATGAATATGTAGATCGTTTTGCTTTCGAAAAAGTTGGTACCCAAGTTTGGAATTCTTTTCCATTAATATTTGCAATAACCTGTAAATTTTAGAAGGATAAGAAGCAGAAAGTTATTCAAGTACTTGAGGTAATGTTACATATGGAATCATTAAAGGCAACTTCTTAAGGAAAACATACTTCAAAAGAAAATGACATCCAGTAATTTACAGGACCCAGCACTGTACCTATTAGTTCTCATCTTGATTTGGTTATCTGATTAGCAGGTGACCTTGAAATAACCACTTAATGTCTGTTCTCTTCATTTGCAAAAGAAGTAAGTTGAACCAAATGGTGTATAGGTTCCTTTCAGCTTTAAAATTCCATGAGTTAATGAATGCAAATGAAAGTAAGACATATGAAATGCTAAAAGAACAAAAATCAGAAATCATGATTCATTAAGAAAATAGTAAATCAAGAATGTATGAGTAGCAGTTTGTGCTAAAGGAATGCAGAGCGGACACCTGTGGTTCCAAGAGAGAACAGGGCAATGATTAATTGACAGGGTAAAACAAATTTGTAACCTTATAAATAACTCTTTAAAAGGCTTGCTGAAAAATAATAAACTTGCTTTCCTCTGTACATATAAAGCTGGCTCACCTAGATTATGTTTGATCTGTAGTTCCTCTTCTATTACATTCGTAACAGGACAGATCCATGGACTGCTGGATGAGGTGGGAACTTGGGGGCAACTAGAATTAACTCCTTATCAAAAATGATTCAGTCCGAACTCTACCCTTAAGAGAATGCATTGAAGACTCCCAGAATGCATTGTATGTGTTATTGCACTAATAAATCAGCATCGTTTACAAGAATATGTTTATCATATCGATTAGCTAGGGATGCAATAGGGGTGGGACACAGGGAAGGGACATAATGATTCATGAAAAGGGGGAAAAAAATCTCCAACTCTGACATACTTGCTGGAAGATGCCCATTTAAGTTACTAAACAAACTCACCAGAGGTGCTGAGAGTATCAGGTACAGTAGGAACACTAGGAGTGGTAGGGATTGTGCTGATGTGGGACAAAAAAAAATAAAAAAGAAAAGGAGAAAGCCAATACCATGTGACACAAACTTCACCATCTAAATCCACCAGTACCCTTAGGGGAGAGACCCATATATCTCCCCCGTAAGCCTCAGAATCTACTAGACTTACTCTTACTTTGCTCATTAAAAAAGCTTGATTATCTTGTTTCCACCCAGACTGTTCATATTAAAGGGTGATGCTGAGGAAAGGTACAATAACACCTACAGGAAGAGGCTACTAGTAGAGAGATCTGGAAAGAAAAAAAGACAGCATAGCTCCTAAAACCTGATGTGAACACTTGGGAAGGCAGTGGTGTGGGCCACTTTTTTATTCCATGTAAATAATGTATGGTGAACCAGGACTACGAACCTTCACTTCTCTGTTTTCACTACTGTAGAAGACCCGAAGCTTCCCTCTGCTCACTACCCCTTGGGATTCAAAGAGAGTGAGGCCATCTGAAAGGAAGACTTGTCTGATGAAGAGGAGTCTGATTAGAGCCAGCTCTAAACCTACAATTCCTGCTTACCTGTGAGAATCCAAATATCTTGTGAGAACATAATACCACATAATAGTAACCAATTTAAAATGCTTTGGTATGCCCAAATCTTTACAGCACCCAAAAAGTTAACATCAGTGGAAAAGACCTATGATATAGTTTAATTGTTGTTTTACTTAACAGCCAGAAATTCATCTGTCATTTTGGTTCTAGCAAGACAAGCAAGAAATTATTTATTGAGTACCTATTGCATTCACATGAAAGTACTTGGGGTAAGAAATTCTAATGTATTCTATGCTAGAGTTCCTATGAAAAGAGCATAGCCTGGCCAGATAAGAAGTGCACTTAAATGTCATGTGAGGAATGAACAAACAAGTGTGATTGGATTTTTGGGGAGGGAGCAGTCATTTCCAGGTAGGGCAAATAGTAAATTCTTCCTGGATATGCTGACACTTGAACTTGGCCTTGAAAGATTGGTAGTTAGGGGGATGAGGATAATACCATATTTTTAAATTAACATATTGGGTTTTGACATTTCATATTATCCAAATTACATGTGCATGACTAATAAAAGTGTACATTTAACTCAGTAAGTGCATTTCTATCCCCTATTAGCTTCAACAAGCTGTATTTAAATTTATTCAGTATTTAAATATCAATGATGTTTTAAAATTGAGGAAAACTGGTACGTTCATAGGCTGGTAGGGCAGAGATATTCTGGAGTCAACACAGGAATAATAAATATGCAAAAGTGTAAAGAGAGATTTGTTGGAAGGATGAATGACACATAGATGATTTTCTTTGCTGTGTGACTTGAGCTCAGTCATGAAACCTCTCTGTGCTTTGGGTTAATTATCCATGAGACAATGCTGGAAAGAAGAAAAAAGCATGATTGTAAATAGTTTGTTTGATATAAAATCCTATATAAATGAGTAACAAGCGTAAGGAGATATGTTTAATTAGATATTGATTAAGTTATAGAGCCTTTATCTGACCTTATAGAATTGTGTATTTCTATTTGCAGTTAACTCCAATTTGCCTTGTGAACATACACAAAGTTGTACCAGTAAATGAAAGTAAGAAGTCTAACCAGGAAGATGAAGAATGGATTAGCTGGAAAGCCAAGGTAAAAGTCATGAAGGCTCAGCCGAATGACAAAGTAAAGAATAACAGCTTCAACTTTCCTTGAAAAAGAGATAGTTACACAATGAATACGATGGCTATTTCCTCCTGGAGCCAGGCAGGAATTGGCAGGGCCATATTGTGATAAAATGTCTGTGGCTACCACTTGATAATGAGTTTATCCTGGGCTCTTTGAGGTGGAGAAAGAAAAGTGCTGGCTGAGATTAATGTGCAGGCAGTTGCCTCTAGCTATGGAATAGCCATGAACACATGTGAGTCACAGAAAGGAAATGGCGCTGTGGCATCAGGAAAAGTGTGAACCAAGGCGGGTCATAGTCTGAAATCCCTTCTCATACAGAAGAAAGATTCCTTAACTGTTGTGTTTACTATGATTTTTGCTCTACCTCCCATCAATCTAGAGTTGCATGCACATTTCTTCTATCAACTGAATCCATCCATGCATCTAGGTAAATGATAGAGAATCCATGCTGGCTCTTCTCACACTGCACTATTCCCTTTATTACACCAACCTAATAGTACATATATTCTACACACTTAGTGTGTCCTTATTATCTTCTGGCATTTATATATTGTTTTCTTGTATTGTTATTTAAATCATTAACAAAGGAGCTTATAATCATAGGGGAGGTGAAAGAACCCTAGAAGGAACAGCATCTATTATTTATGTTTTTATATTCTCCACTGGAAACAGGGAAAGGATGTTGTTTCATAAATATCTCTTAAAAGACTAAAAGACTTAATGAAGAAATGAAAATATTTTATTCTTCACTATGGAGCAGGATGGTAAACAACTATGTGCAGTCAATTCCTGAGATGAGCTACATGGAGACAGTGAAGGGGGTCTAAACTCCCCAACTCTGCCGGAGCCATGCTTTGGACTAAGAACTTCATGTTGCAACTCTCTTAGTTATGTCTTTACAAAGAAGTTAGAAATATTTAAGCAATGTCTATATCAACTCCTTTGAATTCCACCTGTGAGATTGGTGATTGGGTATTACAATGCTCAAAATGTGCCCCCAAACAAAGGAGTCTGCTTTGGTTTAATGACTCTATTTGACTTATTCTCATATTGACTGTTTTATAGTCTTTTATTCTACATGTTTTTCTAGTATAAAATATTATATATATATGAATATATACATATATACACATATAAATAATATACATCTACACACACACACACACACACACACACACAATGTTGCATTTTACCTGGGTTCTGTGATTCAGGAAAATAAGAAACGTTAAGAAATACACTCATCATTTTGTATTTCAGAAAAATGGCTTACTACAAAGTGCCCCCTTCCTTATATCACTTGATAAGACTCCTCAATGGCCCCACTTGCTAACCTATGACAAGGACCGATACAGATCCTCCTAATTCCCATTCTTTGCCTCATAAAAGATTTAGCGGAACTGTTGTGCCCACTAATCATTCCGAACAGAGTGTTTGTTAAGAAAGCTTTGGTTAAGATTTTCTCTTCCCCCAGTCCCTCGAACTTTAACACCCCCTCGCCCGGAGCAGCACATACAGCCTCTCCTGAGATATATATTCAAGGTGAAACATTCTCTGATCCACTGCCCAATCAAGCCACTTCCCCACATCCAGTTCTCTCTATCCTGTTTACACAGTTTTAAAAAAGGAAAACTGGGATGACTGGGTGGTTCAGTTGGTTAGGCCTCTGACTCTTGATTTTGGCTCCAGTCATGATCTCGCAGTACATGTGTTTGAGCCCCACATCTGGCTCTGTGCTGACAGTGTGGAGCCTGCTTGGGACTGTCTCTCTCTTTTTGCTCCTTTCCCCTCTCAAAATAAATAAATAAACTTAAAAAAATAAAAAAAAATAAATCCTATCTTTGCCTAACCCTTAAGATCCGTTCAGATTTCATGATCAGAATTCTCTTCATTACCGTCTCTATCCCCTATTGGCCCCTCCACCAATAATCATTTTGAATACAATCTGTCCCTACAAAGTCCAGGTTTTGGTTTTTGTGTTCTTTTAATTGAAGGATAGTTGGCATACAATGTTATATTAGTTTCAGGTGAACGACATAGTGATTTGACAATTCTATACATTACTCAATGCTGATCACGGTAAGTGGAGTCACCATCTGTCACCGTACAATGTTACTATGATATTACTGACTATATTCCCTAGGCAAATTTGTTTTTTATTTGACAATGCACATATACACACACATATCATGAATAAATATACACAAAAATACATATATACTAGAAATGTCAAATAATATAAAAATGAGAAATTTAAAGAAATGACAGCAATTGGCCTAAAAGTAACCACCTAACATGTGGAATGATGGAGGGAGGAAGACAGGGAGGCAGGAAGGAAGGGAGGAGGCAAGAGAGATAGAGACACAGAGAGAGAATGGATGAAAGAGTGCTCGCTTCATTAATCTGGATCCTTATAAAGACCTATAATTTTTTAAATGAAAAGTATTCAATCTTAATTTTCATTAATTTAGCTGAACTGAAAAACGAATGTACAATTGAACTGCAAACATAGCTTAATTAAAAAAAAAACTTTGATGAAAAGATACTATTTTTTCTAAAAAATGCTGTTAAGAAAGGTTAAGAAAAACAGATTTTTAAATTCCAAATTTTAATTTATGATAGTATCGATTTGCTCCATGCCAACAAAGGAAAGGGTACTAACATTCTCATTTATCACACCTCCCCTCACCTGCTTCTGCACATTTATGTCATATTTTCATTTTGATAATTTTATATTTATTCAGATTTAGAGTCATTACTTTCTGTTTTTGAAAAAAAATATTAATTCAAAAAGCTCCTAGTATTATTTCTACATTTAAGTAACTTTAATGAAACCAAGATTCTTTCTAAAAGTCATGGCTACTATAAATACTGAATTATTGATCTCGATTTATCTCTTCTTAGAATTAATGTGTAGGACGTTTTGTTGTTAGTGGTGTCATTGTTTTGGTTTTTGAGAAGGGCTCCTGAGTATTAACTTCCCCGAATTCCCTCATGTTTGAAAAACTGCCTATTGCTTTCTGACTTAAACCAAATCTTGGCATCTAATATTGCTTTCTTTCCTTCACAACTTGGAAGTGTTGTTTCACAGGCTTCTCATCTCAAATTTTTGACTGTAGAGCTGTGTGAAGCCAGCCCAACAGTGCCTTCCTAGCCTGTAATTTGCTTCTCCACCCTGAATAGCTCAAATATCTTTACCTTTATCCTTGAATTTCAAAAATTATTAATCCAAGATATTTCTCAGTGTTGAATACTCTATTTTAATTCTTCTTACAACTCAGTGCATATTTTGATTTAAAGATTTATTTATTAATTTCACCAAGGAAATAATTTGGGTGTCCTTTGTCATTTTTGTTGAGTCCCCTACTTCGAGTATACACAATATCCTTTTCTTTCTCACCTGTGTATCAAGCATTTCCTCTGTGTCTGCTGTAATCTCCTCATGTTTTGTTTTTCTTACTTGCCATCATCGGGAGACTCTCAATTTTTCTTTTGATGCCTGTAATTTGAACTTTAAAAATGCATATCCATCTCCTTACTACTTTTGTACAGTTCTTAATTCCCAGGCTCCTTTTTCTTTTCCCTCTGTTCTTTTATAAGCTCTTATTTGGGCCACAGGTCCAGACTTCCTGTTGTCTCTTACATGGTGTGTATGTATGTGCCTCTGTGTGTGACAGAAAGAAGGAGGAGATCCTTACTCCTTCCCATAAAATCTAAAACCTGGTTGTTTTCCTTTCTGAGCTATCATTTGAAATTTGGGTATTTATTTTCTTACATATCTTCTATATACCTTGAGGACATGTCTGGGGTTGGGCATAAGTTCAGATAAAATGGTATTCAGTACATTCTTCAGGGCACCAATATCTGGTTCCTATAGGGGGGAAAAATGTAAATTTTAACAGGAGTAAGCTGGCTAAGAATCGTTACTGAAATTTAATTCTAGCCCTAGCCCCATGCCAGGCAGTTGGGTTCAGGAGGTTTATCAAAATTCTCACATTCAACATCTCCTCTGACATTGACATACTATCATTTCTGACCCATCTTACATGGTCTACAGACAGATTCACTTCACCTAGTTATTTGGGGCTCACCATTTCTGTAGACTGAGTTAGTTTCTCCCACTGAATGTTTGGAGCTAAAGCATTCATTTCCACCAGAAGCACAGCCCTATCATTGATGTTCTCTAATTTCCCTACTAGCTATTGCTACAACATTTCAGTTAAAAGAGGGAAAAGATTAGCTCCATAACTAAGGACATTTATGAGACTTCTCAAAGTTACGACTTCTACTTTATTCCAGAATCTTCTATTTCTTTCCTGGCCTCAACTTAGGAATTATATGACATTTGTCTGTGCCCCTTCTTTGGGGTTTCTGTGAAGGAATTTCTTTGCTGATTTTGAAAATATTTTTGGCCAGTGTTTTTTACCACCATTACCTTAAGTCTCCACAGTTGTCTTTGGAGCCCCAAGTGCGTCATGCATGTCCACATGAAAAGTTGTTTCATGATTTCATTTCGGGCGGTGCATGTTTCTTGATGGCCTCATGGGGGTAATGCCTTAGTGCTGCCACTGCAACCAGTCTTCCACTGTCAAAATGGTCCTCTTTACTGGGGGCTGCCTTTCTCCCATAATTCTCAACATTTCTAGAACTTCAAGCTGTGTAAAATCATCATTGTGTTACAACCAGTCCTGACAGTCACTCAAAATACTTGCTGGACTTTGTCTCCGGGGACCCAAAAGAGTGTAGTTTATAGTCAGGGTCTCACAAAATCCTTCCTCAAATCGATGTTTTGACATTTCTTTACAGACTACTTTCTCTCAGCCCTCCGACCTGGCCCACGAGGCCACACTCTCCAGCTCCTACCTCTCCGTGTCCTCAAAACCCCCGCAAAGCAGATGAAGAGCATCAGGAGCAGATGTCATTCTACCAGTTCCCTGGAAAGAGACCTGAATCTCAGCTTAAGCTTCTCTGAGCCACTCTGATGAATGTGTGAATGGCCTGTATGTTAGAGTGTGTTTGTGTATATACATTACAATAAATATATATAATTAAATATTTGGATAAGCCCATAATTATTTATATAGAATGAATTTCTTGAGTTGACAGGAATGTAAAATTCTAAGACTTCTCCTAAAAAGTTCTAAAGCATCCTGCTGATAAAATGAGGGCCTGTATCATCACAGTCTTGCTACAGTAGTGTGTCTTCTTTATTGTGTTAACATCAACCAATTGAGTGGATTAAAAATTAGTATAGTTTACTTAACATTTCTTTGCTGACTAATGGCATTGAGTATTTTTACATATTTTTACTGGATAGTTGGATATCTGAACCTACTCCTGCTCAATTTATTTTGTTGGTATACTTTTCTTACTGATTTATGTTTATCATAGAAAGATAACATATCTGTCTATCTATCTATCTATCATCATCATCATTATCTATCTACTTATATCTATCAATCTTTTGCTCACGATATTCTTTAGGAATAAGGCAAGAACATATTTCGGTAGCTTTTAAAATGTAGACTAGTCTTCATATTCCACTCTTACATCATGCCTTCTCAATGGCCTCGGCCTTCTGTCTTTTTTGTCTTGATCTCCACTCTTAAATCTGTGACTCATCACTTTGAAACTTTGCTTTGCCTCTTGCCTGAAACATTGCTGATACATCCACTCTTGCTTCCATGTTCTGGTCAGAAGTCTTCATATTTATATTAATATCTCTGTTTCTAAATGACAGGTTTTGTTTTTCTCTCGATTGTTTTTGTCTGGGAAGATAACCTCTCTATTCTGTATCTTCTTCTACCTATGTAATTTCATCCAATACTAAACCTCACCCCACAGTACATTTCTTCTTTTCATTCTCTTAATTTCTAAACAGAATCTGACATATAACACCTATGTAAGCAAGTGAACTGGTTTAGCATATTGTGTTCTTTTCCTGTATATGTGAAGATTACAGAAACAATGAGATTGTATTCTTTAAGCAATTTTTGGAATCACAGACTATGGATGTTTGTAGATCTACATTATGATAATTTTTAAGAAGTGAATTCAAAGTTTTCTGTGATAAATTGATATTTTCTCTGGCCATGGTCACTCCATACCATTTGAATATGCTGTGAAGCCAAGAGTCACCCCTTAAAAAATACTAGTCATAAGAGACACATTGTCTTCTATTGAATGTAATTATAATGAACTATTTTATATAATTACATTGGAAAATGATAAAATGTTGTATGGCCCCTGTCCCTGGTGCACTGCCCTATCCACATCCATATTGCCTTGTAATAAAATGGTAAATGGCTTATTTGCTTTTTGGTTTGTGTAGGTGCTGGCTGAGTTGACACACTCTTGAATTTCATCTATTTTCAATCAAATGCTCTACATAAACTTGGCTTCTCTCAGCTGCCTGAGCCCATTACTAAGTTATATATTCCCTTTTCATTGCTCCATCACAGTGCTGTAGATTTGAATGACACAAGTCATCTGTGGTTTCGCTTATGAAAGGCTCTATGGCAACTTAAGATATTGTTTTCAGATTGGACTGCATTGTGCAACTCATATCCTAGCTTTGCCTTGACTCCCAACAGGACTCCTTAGGTAGATAATAATATATTTGAATAGGAAACATCCAATCCAAAATATTTGCACACACAGTAATTGAATGGCTGCAAGTAGAAGATAATTTTCTTATTATTAATCCTGAACAGTTTAGTTCTACAGAATACCTGTACATTTCCAATATGCATTCAGTTTCATTGAATTTTTTTTTCTCCCTGACATCTGGTTATTTAATCTTCTGCCAACATTGTGTCTGTGAAGCATATTTTTTCCAGCTATGCCCACTCAGCTTTTAGACTATTGATGTTTTCATAGAGAACGGTGTATGTGTGTCAAATTATAGCTATTGATCTATGTTTGTTTGTTAATACATACAGTTGTTTAGATAGTGTTATGGCTTGTCTGATTGTGGATATATAAATAAAAGGAGGAAAAGAGAAAAAATGCACTTCTTTTTTATATGAATTTCATTGTTGAGTGAAGACTGTTTATTTGAATTGAAAATGCACTGGAATCAATGTTTCTTTAGATATGAGTTATCTTTTTCCATTTTTCAGTATCAAATGGAAATAATAGGATGTACAGCTATAATATAGAGAGAATTCTATTTTTTAGCAAAAATAAATCTTTTAAAACTATATTGTGTCAAATTTCCTTTGTCTTTAAAAATGCCTTTTCTATATTCTCCAACATATTTCTCCCTATTAAATGAATACTGTCAAAACAAGACTTAATTTTTTTTCAGTTCCCACCTATTAGATATTCTTTGTTAAAAGTTTTCAAATAAAACATCTTGCCTGACTAATTTTGTTTCTTGCCATTTTCTAATATTGATTGTCTCCACTTATACTGTGTAATATTTAGGATGGATACATAATTTGAATGACTTTAATAATATTAATATCAGTCTTTATTTTCACCAAAACTGTCAAGAAGTAATGTACATGAACATTACATTATCTTCACACAATTTCAGTGTGTGGCAGGCTAGGAAGCAGATGTAGAGAGACGTAAAGTATGAATCATTTGGAAGAATGCAAGAATCAATTCCCATATTTAGGAAAGACCATCTTCAAACACAGCAGGTTGCAATTAAAACCTCTCACCTCATATCTGTGTGCTTTGGATGCTTCATGGAGCTTCTGGACCCAATACCTCAAGTAGCATGCAGCTGACAAGATATGTGTGTCTGTGCTGGAGAAACGTGGCTGTCAGATCTGGGAAGGAGTCTTATAAAAGGGAAACAGAAATTTCCTGAAGATCACATAGGGGGCTGATCAGATCAGAAAAAGGTCTGGAGAGTCCCACCTCCAGACCACATTGGTAAAGCCTCAAGCATGCAGTGTGTCCCAGCACAGTGTAGGAAAAACTTTAGGTTCCCAAAGGTCTGGGTTTGAATGTGGCTCTTCCATTTACCAAAGGTATGATATGTAAGTCACTTATTCTCTCTGGGCCTCATGCTCTTCATGTGTTAAAAAAAAATCCTCCTTCCTTAAGATTGTTTTGAAGATTAAATAAGAAACTATTAGGAGCATACGTATTTTGCTAAGAACTGAGAATATATCAATGAATAAGATATGATTCCCACCTTCCAGAAGATTGCATTTTGGGGGAAGAGTAAGAAAAATATGCTGACATCAATTGAGTTTGTTGATCTGTGAAAGAGAGAAACACATGTGTAATGAGAGCACAAAGAGGGGCACCGGCCAGCATCAGGGCTGGTGAAGCCAAGGGGGAGAGAAGGCTTCCTGGGGAGATGATGCTTGCCTTGGTCTTGACAGATACACAGATGCCATTGAGGAAAGGGAGAGGTGGTTCTAGGCTGAGAAACCAGCAAGTACAAGGCAAGAAGACAAAGAAACCATGGTGATTTGCAGCAGCTGCAGGTGACTCCATGCAAAGGAAAACCTATGTCCCTCAGTTCTGGGACATTTTGTTTTATTACAACTTTGATAACTCCTTATTCCCACCACTCTTCACTTTCTCTTTCCTCTCTTCCTGTATTTCCATTGAATTCTGGGCCTTCTGGTTTGAGTCTTAATTATCTTATATTTTCTTCTCCATGTTCTCTCTCTTTATAATTTTCTTTTTTAATTTTTTAAATATTTATTTTTTAGAGACAGACAGAGCACAAGCAGGGATGGGTAGAGAGAGAGAGAGAGAGAGAGGGAGACACAGAATTGGAAGCAGGCTCCTGGCTCTGAGCTGTCAGCACAGAGCCCAATGTGGAGCTCAAACTCACGTACCATGACATCAAGACCTGAGCCGAAGTCAGGCGCTTAACCAACTGAGCCACCCAGGCACCCCTCTCTCTTTATAATTTTCAAGGGCCTAAGAAATTTTCTGAACTTCAGTTCCAAACTCTTCTATTCATTGTTAATTTTATTATGCATTTCCAAATGTATTTTCAAAATAACTTGATTATTTTCTAAATATTCCTGTTTATAATATCCTATTTTTGTTTTCACGGGTAAAATATTTTTTTCTTATCCACAAAGTATAAAGTCCAGAAAGACAAAGGGCTCTTCATCCACATATCCCAAGTACCTGGGACAATGACAGGCATAGATGTCTTATGCTTCTGCCTAATGAATATTTACTAAATCAATGAAGAAATGATGCTCCCTGAAGCACTCAGTTATAGTTTCATTAAAGTTTTCTTCTGATTTCTACTTTGTCTCTATTTGATTTAGTTTGTCATGTTGTTCGACTGTTTTGTCTCTGTGTTCTTGTCTTTCATGTAAAAACTTAAAAAATAAAATAAGTAAATGGTGGACCTTGGGTAATATCTATACTTAAGAGCGAGGCTCACATAAACTGACCAGAAACTATCTGTGGCATGGGCAGAGCTTCTTGAATGGTGAACCTTATCATAGAATATGGTATCATGGGGAGCTGTCTGTCTGTCTTCTTCTCTTTGTCTTTGCCAATATCTATAAATCTTTTCTCTTGGGCTGGAGAGTTTTCTCTGTAGAATAATATCCCAAAATGATGTTTTGGAGTGGCAGTCCTGGCTTTCCTAATTTGGGAAGCCTGTTAGGGGAAGAGGGTTGTAGAAGTGGGAAATTCCACTCTATATTTGGATTAAAAAAAAAAAAAACTTCTCCCATTTTGAGAATGGAATGTTTTCCCATCCTTCAGCTTTGCTGCTGTCTCTGAGTCAAGTATATTATTATGCATCTACTCTCAAGAATAAACTTTTTATTCTTATAGATGGACAAGGCCAATTTTCTGGACATCATGGAATTTGAAATGGAAACTTGATTTCTAACTGTCCATTTTATGAATTCCAGAAAAATCCACTCAGTTTTCATACCCAACCTGAAATCCTCAGCCTTAAAAGTATCTGGTAACCCCCAACTTCTAACTGGGTTTTGCAGAGTGGATCACATTTCTTTCTACATTTCCTCTCTATGCAAGCAATTATATTTTTATCATTCTTCAACCTACTAAATCAGTTATTCACCATCTATCTATTCAGAAATTTTGTTAACAGCTCTAGTCTGATGCTTTATCCCTTTAATTTTCTACATTTTTTTGTGGTTTTTTTCTTTAGTTGTCATTTCAAAGGAGTTTTGGGAAAGAGAAGAGATAAATTTTTTCTAGCTACTAATTTACACAGAAATTCTTATGAACAGAAAGGGAGAGAAAGAGAGATTCTGAAATGCCACAGTTTCTTAGAACACTGCTATTGCAGACAATGAACATACCTGTGAATAATTTTTCTGTAGAAGAGTCATTTACTATCACAGCCTATTTCAGGTTACTTCTTTAGTACTACAAATGGGACCCTAGTGAGTTGAAAGAGTGATTGCGGCATGCAAAGGGAATTGTTTCCTCTGTAAACCTTTGCATGTGCTGTGTCCACTTGAAAATTCCTGCGGCTTTTTTTCTTGCTTTAACTTGAGAGACTTTCTTATATACTTTGACTATATTAAAGACATAATTGTATTACACAAATGGAACATTGATGAGATACCTTTAGGTATCATCATAGAATGCCTAAATCTAACTTTTGCAAAAGTCTTCCCAAATCACCAAGGCATTCTGTCCACTCCAATTCACTTTTCTAAATCCTAACCCCCTAATCCCACAACTCATGTTTTTGTGCACGTTAGGAATTATTTAACTCTACTTTATATATATGTTAAATGTATTTATGAAGGTTGAGTGATGGAGACTGAAATCAGATAGACTGAGATTTGAATTTAGCCTCACCTGCCAGCCATATGACTTTGAACCAGTAACCTGGTTCTACAGTCCTTAAAATAGGAATAAAATAGCACCTATCTTACTAGGCAACCATGCCCCATAAAATATTTGATAAATAAATGCAGTAGCCTGTTTTCTATGCATTAATTTGCAAGGATGGATAAATGGGTAGATTGATAGATAATAATAAATGATAGATAGACAGTCAAAAGGTAGAAAAGAGATCTTTCGTTGAAATTTTAGGATTCAATTATATTTATCTATCTATCTATCTATCTATATCATCTCTATCTATATACATATAGATTTTTAACTCATGTAATTGATATAGCTGACTTTGAAATCTCTAGGGAGAAAAACAAGATAATTAGCAGAGAAACAGAATGAAAAGGATTTGAACTTGTTAGGTCTGATTGGGAAGGCTCATTTTACAAGTATCTTCTACTGACTCCTGTCTTTGTTTTATTTTATTTTCTCTTGGTACAGACCACAAATTTCTCCCAATCTGAATTTGGTTGCTTTTCACAATCATATCCAGCCCCCTGAGAGATGCATCAAAAACTATTAACAACTATTTTGTCAATCTCTATCCAGCACCTTATGTCATGTACCTTTTAGAAGCACAGAAGAAAAACGTAAATATAAGTATTAAGGAATAACATCATGCAGTGTCTAGAGCTGGACCACTTCGGTCAATGCATTGTTCTAGGGGTTCAGAGGAAGAAGAGAAGGGAATAAAGGCAAAGTTGGTGAGCTTACAGGTAGGTGGTGGCCTGAGTCAGGCCTAGAAACAAACCCACTTTTTGATAGACTTGAGGGGATGTGGGAAGCATTAGAGAAGAATAATGTGAGTTAAGACCCAGAGACAGGCATAAGCATAGAAATGCAGGAGACTGACTCATGTTGGAGAGAACCACCAGTCATGGAGAACTACTGGAGTGGGT